>NC_138373.1:91170204-91226096 GCF_054177405.1 Leptonychotes weddellii
GGATATGTAGGAGTTCCTCTTATATTCTGGATATGAGTTTTCTGTTGGTTATATATATTACAAATATATTCTCCCATTCTGTGGTTTGCCTTTTCATTCTCTTAATCATGTCTTATGTTGAAGAGAAGTATAATGTAATGCAGCCCAATATATTAATGTTTTCTTTATGGTTTCTTTTGGGTTCTGTTTATGAACTCTTTCACTGTCCTAAGTTCATGAAGATATTCTGCTATGTTTTCTTCCAGAAAAAATTCACTAAATGTATTGTTTTACCTTTCACTTAAAAACAAATTTTTTTTAAATTAAGTATACTCTATGCCCACTGTGGGGCTCAAACTCACAACCCTGAGACCAAGAGTTGCATGTTCTACTGACTGAGCCAGCCAGGTGCCCCTACTTTTTGCTTTTTGACTTAAAAACTACCTGGAATTGATTGTTGCAATTGTAAAGAACTATGCAGAATCTGAGAGTTTACCCCACTTACAAGCTTACAAGTGAGCCTATTACCAATTCATGAATGCTGGCAGAAGACCCAGAGATTCCTGGGTCATAGAAAAAGGGCTTTATTACTCATGACAAGATCAGTAGCCAGAGCTTCACATTTATGCAGGTTCCGCATGCCCTCTAAGTCCTACAGTGTAATGTATGTAGGGCCCAGATGAATGCTTGCTCATGTGGTGGGTTGTATTGCAGGAGAAAACACCGAGCTTGGGTGATTCACAACTTTTATGGTAAACGGAAGCAAGTCTGCTCTGTTTTGGAAGGAGACAATATTTGCTGCACAAACAACCCTGAGAAATGCCCTAGGTAAAGAGTAGTCAAGGCCCTACATTCTTGGCATACCTGTAAAGTTCATGGCAGATTGCCTCTCCCAACATCTACCCAACATGTTCTTGGCTGAACTCAAATATTTATGTAAGTGTACCACTCTGTCAGCTACTCTAATTAATTTTATCAACAAAGGCAGAAACCAAATCTGTTCACTTTGTCTCTTAAAGCATTTAATTAAGGCTACTATCAATAGTATTCCAAGTAGCAGGGTAAGGCCAATCTGCAGTAATGACCTCGACAGCACCCCCAGGGTCCCAGACTTAGTTAACTGTTAATAAGTATGGAAGGGTGGGGAGGACCAGTAAGTCTCATTTTAGATAGACAGGATGTAGTCCAATCATCATCCACTACGAAACATGCAAAGGAATTTAGATTATTTCAATGGCTACATTTTTCTTTTGTAGGACTTCTAATTAAAAAAAATCTGGGGCGCCTGGGTAGCTCAGTTAGTTAAGCATCTACCTTTGGCTCAGGTTGTGATCCCAGGGTGCTGGCATGGAGCCCCACATCAGGCTCCCTGCTCAGTGGGGAGTCTGTTTATCCCTCTTCTTCTACTCCTCCTCCCTGCTTGTGCTTTCTCTCTCATTCTCTCTCTCAAATAAATAAAATCTTTAAAAAAAAATCTATTATTTGTATTCTCTTAAGGATAACTGTTTCTTTGTTTTTGAATATGTCCAATACATTTGTTTTAAAATACCTTTCAAACTGTTCTATTATTTGTAGTTCTTAAAGTGTCAATCCTCCTCTATCTTCTGCTGAGTCTCTTTCGTGCCATTTTTTTGTAAGTTTTTTTTTTTTTTAATTCTTTAATCTCCAGCAGACTCCCCACTGAGCCTGATGTGGGGCTGGATGCAGGGCTCCAGGCAGGGCTCAACCTCACAACTCTGAGGTCATGACCTGAGCCGAAATCAAGCGTGGGTCCCTTAACCAACTGAGCCATCCAAACACAACCCCCCTGCCTTTTTAAGTTTTTACTGTTAACTCTTTTACACAAGTAATTTTCCATGAGAGTCCTGTGTTCTTTGTGTGAAGCCATCCCCATAGTGAAGGTTTGGGTTTTCTCTGCTTAAGGACCCTGTGTTTGGTTGGGCTTCAATAACAAAATACCACAGAGTGGCAGGCTCATAAACATGAGAAATTTAATCCTCACAGTGCTGGATGCTGTAAGTCTGAGATCAGAGTGCTAGCATGGTTGAATAAGGGCCCTCTTCCTGGTTCATATTCAGTGCCTTCTCTACGTGTCCCCACATAGTGGAAGGGGCCAGAGATTTCTCTGGAAATTTTAAAAGGGCACTAATCCCAATCATGAGGGCTCTACCCTCATGATTTAAACACCTCCAAAAGCCCCCACCTACTTAACATTCAGCCTGTAGCACATCCCATGAGTATTCACAAGTTCCAAAGCAAAGTTAATGTTATTTATTTATCTTGAGGATTCTGTAACATATTCACAGTGAAAATTCAAACCATACACTTGTGCATAATAAAGGCATGAAAGACCAGTTTTTCAACAGGAATTCCACTTTTGGCTGGGACTCTAGATCCTTGTCAGTGGATGTGGGTTGCTCTAGGGGTGGGGCGTGTGTGACCTCAAGCTAGGTGGCTCTGCCGCAGGGGTAGATTCTGAAGGAGCTGAGTAATGCAAGCTATCTGTTGACCATTCTCTCCATGGGCAGCAAGTCCTTCCCTGAAGAGTGATCTGAGTGGCGTATCTCTATGGCTAGCACTCTCATTTTCCAAAACTACGTTTCATTTAGGTGTTTGTACATTTTAAGTAATTCATACTGAATGGACTACATGGCATAATAAAGGGTAATAAGTTTAGACTCTCCCAGCTTTCATTCTCCTCTACTCTGTTAGGATATTGAAATCAGATATTCCATTATCAACAGACATTTATATCATTTATTCTAAAAGTTAAAAGCTTAATGAAAAAAACTCCCAATTTTTTGATAATGGCTTTATTAAGATATAATTGACATAACATCAGTGTTTTTTGGTATATCCACAGAATTGTGCATTCATCACTAATTCCAGAACATTTTCATTTCTCTAAAAATAAATCTTGTACCCATTAGCAGTCAGCTGACAATCTCTCCCATCTCCCACCAATCTACTCTGTCTCTCTAGATTAGCCTGTAGTACACATCCACATAAACAGAATCATAATAATATATGGTCTCTTGTTACTGGCTTCTTTTACTTAGCATAACATTTTTAAGTTCTTCCATTTCAATTACTGTACTTTTTCAATTCCAGAATTTCCATTAGGTTCTTTTTTTATATATAATTGCTATCTCTTTACTGCATTGTCTATTTGATGAGACACTGTCATCATACCTTCTTTTCCTTTTTTGAAATCAAGGTGAAATTCATAAAACATAATTAATTGAAGTGTACAATTCAGTGGCATTTTGTACATTTACAATGTTGTGCAACTACCACCTCTATCTAGTTATAAAACATTTGTATTAGCTCAAGAGAAAATGTGTACCTATTAAGGAGTCAGTCCCCATTCCTCTCTCCACTGGGTATCTGGCAACTACCAACTTGCTCTCTGTTGCTATGGATTTATCTATTTCAGTTATTTCATATAAATGAATTCATACAATATGTGGTCTTTTGTGTCTGGCTTCATCCACTTAGTATAATGTTTCCAAGGTTCATCCATGTTGTTGCATGTATCAATACTTTATTCCTTTTTAATGGCTGAATGGTATTTCATTATATGGATATACCACATTTATTTTTTATTATTTTTTTAAAAAATATTTTATTTATTTATTTGACAGAGAGAGACACAGCGAGAGCAGGAACACAAGCGGGGGAGTGGGAGAGAAGCAGGCTTTCCGTGGAGCAGGGAGCCTGATATGGGGTTCAATCCCAGGACCCTGGGATCATGACCGGAGCCGAAGGCAGACAATGACTGAGCCACCCAGGCGCCCCCGATACACCACATTTATTTAAAAGATTTTATTTTTAAGTAATCTCTACATCCAATGTGGAGCTTGAACTCAAAACCCGGAGATCAAGAGTCACATGCTCTACTGACCAAGCCAGTCAGGTGCCCCCCACATTTTGTTTGATGATCATTGGTGATGGACATTTTGGTTGTTTCTACTTTTTAGCTATTGTGAATACTGCTGCTATGAACATATATGTACTAGTATTTATTTGAGTATCTAGTTTCTGTTCTTTTGGGTATATACCTGGGAGTGAAATTGCTGGGTAATATAAAAATTCCATGTTTAACTTTTTTTTTTTTTTAAAGATTTTATTTATTTATTTCTTTGACACAGAGAGAGAGTACAAGCAGGGGGATTGGCAGGCAGAAGGAGAGGGAGAAGCAATCTCCCCACTGAGCAGGGAGCCTGATGTGGGGCTCAATCCCAGGACCCTGAGATAATGACCTGAGTGGAAGGTAGACACTTAACCAACTGAATCACCCAGGCACTCCTTAATATTTAACTTCTTAAGGAACTGCCAAGCAGTTTTCTCCTTTACTTAATATATGTCTTCCTTTAATTCTTTGAATACGTTTATAATAGTTTCTCTGAAGTTTTGCTAAGTCCAACATCTGGGTCCTCTCTAAGGAAGTTTCTGTTGCCTATTTTTTCTGTGTATGAGTCAAACTTACTGTTTGTCTTGAAATTTTTTTGTTGAAAACAGGACAGTTTAGATAATAAAATGTAGAAACTTTGGATATTGATTCCACACATTTGTGATTATTTGTTTGTTTAGTGACCTGCTAGACTATTTTAGTGAAGTCTATTTCCCTCACTATATGCAACTTCTGATTTGCTTCTTAGTGGGCACAGCTTGGACATAAGCATTGTTCCCTTAGGATGTCAGTGGTTTTGGTAGGGCTCTCTGTGACTCAGAGCCAAAGGCTGTCAACCTTCACTCCTTATAGATTGCTCTCATGTTTTCAACAGTGTGTGGGGTACAAATTGCTCCACAATGTCATCCAATTCATTTTGGACTCCTTTGTGGGATTCGTTTCTGAGATCAGTGTTTAAGGTTTGTTCTGACTCAGGGCAGGCTCTTGTTAGATGTCCCTTTCCCTGGTTCTCTCTGGTAAACTTCTTTTCCCATTTCATTATATGGTATATCCATATATATATAATGAAATACCATTCAGCCATTAAAAAGGAATGAAGTATTGATACATGCCTATGGTTTAGCTTGCATCTCACATGTAGCTCTCAGACTCTTGGTTAATACTTACTTAGATCTGAACTTCCTTCACCCTCTGTTTCAAATAAAATCATTTTCTTGACAGCTTTAGAATTGTTTTGCAGCCTGTCTTTCTTCTTGGGAAAAATCTCTAAGCTACAATTTCAGAGCTGGGAACAAGGATGATGATATGCTTCTCTCTGAGTGAAACCCCTACTTTCGGAGCAGAGTGCTGGGCAGTAGCCTCTGGTCTTCTTACTTGCCTCTTCTAGGATGGAACCTCTACCCACGAATGAGCTGGGATAAGAGAGATCAGCATCCCAGTATTCTCAGCATGCCATGCTGAAATAGAACCTGTGCTCCTTAAGTGTGGGCTAGGTGGAGGTAGCAATCCCCCAACCATCGACCATACTCACCCATAATTTAGCCTGTGAACAAGTACCTAGGGAGAAGTGTGACAAGAAATACTGGCATCCTGTTTTTTTCCAGGAAAATACTGAAGCCCTTGACTAGGAACTGGGGGGAGAGGTAGCTCCATCACCTTAGCCATACCCACCTGGAGTGGGGGTATAGTTCAAATGCCATAGACTTGTTGTTCTTATTGAGTTTTAAAAGATTATCTTGAATGAATGTTTTTTTCATTTGCTGTCTGCCCTTAGGAGGATTTCCAGAGACTTTAAGCAGTTGGTTTTGTTTTATAATTTTCAACTTTTATGCTTATTTTACTGGGGAGCAGGTCTGTGCAGCTCCTCATACTTCCTTTTCAGTAAGTCTTCCAAATAGCATCAATCTTCTCATCCATTTAACACCTGTATCCCATTAATAAGAAATATGGTGACTCCTTTTCTTTCAAATATGTACTTGGGCTCTTTTCAAATAAGTTGGTCATTTTAAGTTTGCTTACTTTTCAGTGCAAGGTATTTCTATCCCAACTGATTCTACAACAATTCTTGGAAAGAAATGGTGCAAGAGAGAGAGAGACAGACAGACATACTCATGTATTTTTAAAAATCCATATAATTGCTAAATTGTTTTAAAAATTGAGGTGAGACAGTTTCCCAACTTCTGGCTGGTGGTCACAGTTAGGCCTTTCACACTTCCATAGGTATGCTCAGAAGGTAAGGTTCCAACTGCTCTTTATTTGGGCCATTTCTCAGGTGGGTTGTGTTTGTAGCAAACAGTTCTGAGAGATAAGGTATTGTCTCCCTCCAAGACAAAGGGCAAGTCTGCTTATTGCTTGTTATAAAACTGTGTATTCCTCGTGCTTAGTGGTTTTTTTCCCTGTAATATACCGATTGTGCAGGTATCCATCTGAGCCCTCTGTGTCATCCTCATTGGATTTGGGGGAGAAGGGCAACTGAGGCAAACTGCTCATGTGGCTTGCTGTGCTATAACAAAGTCCTTTGTCTCTAGCCCAGAAATCTTGTGTCTTCTGCCACTGTCAAACAATATGAACAGTAACAGTCTCATCAAGTAAAATCAAATCCTAGATCTAACAATTTTGTGATGAGAATGGGATGCTGATGGAAACATAGGTTTATGCAAGAGGGAGGAGAAAAGTTCTGTGGGCCAGGTCTGGGGATATGAGACTCCTTGAGATCTAGTAGCAAATGCTCTCCCCATTTACAGCAATTTGTGCTCTTTTTAAAAAAATGGCGCTTTTCCACCTCTAGTCAATGTGATATGGGAAACAAAGGCAGAAGAAAAATTATTAAATTTCCTTACTACCTACAGCCCACTGACAAGTCCTTGAAATAGGCAGAGTGACATTCCTCTGGGACTCAACTGCCTCGATGTTGACACTTTGCTAAAGGCAAAAGGCAATCCTAGCCCAACCTGCCCCATCCCCCTGGATCCCGTAAGCCTACTTTAACATATAAAAATTCTTTTGGAAACTTCCTTTATATCTGAACCCCCCAAGATACGTGTTGGCAATCATCCCCCAAGCATATGGCCCACTGATATACATCTGAAGGGTCTCATGACTAAGGTTTTATTAGATGGTAATAAATGACCTTTTTCCCAACAATAGCTAGCCCCCTCAAGGTCCTGGAAACCTTGCTTCCAAAATTCCTCAGAGACTTATGCTATCACTAACCCCTTCCCAACTTGAAAGTATATAATGGGCCGCTCCTCATGACCCCAGTGCAGCTTTCTGCCCATGGGTCCTGTCCCCGTGCTTTCATAAAACCACCTTTTTGTACCAAAGCCATGTCAAGAATTCTTTCTTGGCTGTCAGCTTTGAATCCTAACATCTTTTCTACATCACTTACTGCTTACTCTACAATGGCAGAGTCCCCAAATTCAGTGTTTCTTTCCTGTAATGCACCTCACAGCTTGATTAGACATTCATTTGGGCCCTCTGCATTACTCTTGTGGAATGCAACCCACTGCTTGTGTTGGCATCCATCGGAGCCCTTTGTGTTGCTGCTGTGTGTCTTGGAGGTCAAGAGGAAGTGACATAAACATGCTAATGCTCATACTGCTTGCTGTGCAATGAATAATAAAGTCCATTGTGCCTTTGATCACACAAAGACACACAAAGATCACACAAAGAACAAATTTGTTCTACCAGCATCCACGAAACAAAACCAGGCTAAAAAATGTAATAGCTTATAAGAAGGGTAAAATCAGATTCTATACTGACAGTCATTCCCCTTATATTTTCCTTTACGCAGATTTCAGCTATATTTCAACTGTTTCCCTTTTCCCCACAATGCCATCCTTTTTTCTGCTCCATCTCTCTTCCTAGTCTTTTTCATCTGGGCCCTTTAGGGTCCTCTTCTCTGAACTCAGCTGTCTAGCCTGTGCCATGTATTCTCCACAGTAAATGCCTTCCTCTTTTTGCTCCAGTTCCCTCCAGCAGCAACATTAGGGAGCTTGGAAAGAAACAAATTCAGTATTTTGAAAAATACTGCTATGAGAACTATTAAATGGCTCATGAAGTCTATCCAAAAGTCAGACTTCATGATCTGGTCAAACAAATAAAGTTTATTAAATTTTCCACAGCAAGGATTTAACAGGGTTTTGGTAGTGTCTCAATAGGGGAAAGCTACGCAAGAGTACATTCAGGTTTCTCCCTCCAAGATGGGGAGTGGGTTAATATTAGGCAAAATTTGTGACCTAATAGTGTAAGACTGATGGATACAGGGTCTCAAAGCAGGCCTTGGTGAACAATCTATCCTGATAAACATAACGTTTGCTTTAATAATCAAAATGTTTGTCCTAATAACCAAACATTTGTTTAGATAAACAGATGGCAAAAATTTCCTGGAGCAAGTTATATTGACATAAGCTATCTCAGTTTTCAGTCCCATCGGTTGACACAGGTGGTCTAAGTTCTCAAAACAAAAATGAAAATTGGCCAGCTAAAACTTAACAAAATCTTCAAAAGCTGTAAAAAAAAAAAAAAAAGGGTGGGGGTGGGCAGGTGGGGTGAGATAGACATCTCATCTGATAGGAATTGCTCCAAATTTTATAGTTAAAAGAAACAACTTATTTATATTTAACCCATCAGTTATATGGTGAATTAATGTAACAAAGAAATCATTTTTGGCATAATACGAATGTTGCATAAAATTTGGTCCTTGGTCACCTTTTCCTCTCCCCATATTCTCTCCCTTAAACTTAGCAATGGCTTCATCTATCATCTGTTAGGAATTTACTCCTAATTTTAGACTCAATCCTTGATCTCTCTTTCATATTTCTATCTGCCTGTTTGATATTTCTAATGGATGTTCTGATTCATTTTTCTCATAAGACACTTACTTCTCCATGATTATCTAATGTTAATCACCATTTTCCTGGTCAACAAAGCTTGAAAACTTTAATTTTTGCTTTTTCCCTTTCCTTGGTCCTTCTATTTAAAACTATTCACCACATCCCAGATCCAAAGAATTCTCTAAGGCAGTGCTTCAAAGTGCTAGTCAGTGAGGAGATTCAAGGATGTAAACCAAGCAGTTTCCTGCATGGAGAAGTCCCATCCTCTGGACTAAACAGTGCACTCAGTAAAAGAGTTGATCGTTATTTTGGATCAAGCTCCTTACCTTGTTACATCCCAGAAATAGCTTGCTGACCAGCTGCCAACCTGAACATACCTCTTCCCAAAAGGATTAGGAAATATGAATCTCAAGCCAAATATGGACCCTATGGGGGACAACACTGTAGTATGACAATGAAGGTCATGTGTTCATTTTTTTGCTTTATTTAATTTTTAAAAAAGATTTTATTTATTTATTTGACAGAGAGAGCACAAGCAGGTAGAGTGGCAGGCAGAGGGAGAGGGAGAAGCAGGCTCCCCACTGAGCTGAGAGCCTGACATAGGGCTCAATCCCAGGACTCTGGGATCATGACCTGAGCCAAAGGCAGATGTTTAACCACTGAACCACCCAGGCACCCCAATCTTTTTGCTTTATTTCCAAGTTCTAGATAATTTTTCTTAAGGTGTTATTCCATTTCCTCTTTTTTTCACTAAGCACTATGTTTTATTTATTTTATGTTAGTGGTTTACTTATCAAGTTGTTTATTTATCTTTATTTGGCCACAGCCAAACTTATAGAAAGATGCAACCCCCAGGGGTATAGTGAATGCTCCAACAATATGAAATCACAGATGCTTGGCCAGAAGGCCTCATATCTGAGGTTTTGTCAAAGCACTGGAAGTCATGGTAGTTATTCTCCTCAACACCAACCTCAAACCTAATGTCCTTGCTAACTCACTAAGCACTATATTTTATTTTAAGATTTTATTCATTTGAGAGAGAGAGTGTGCGTGCATGTGTGTGGGCAGGGAGAGGAGCAGAGACAGAGAATCTCAAACAGACTCCACGCCATCAAGCGTGGAGCTGGTCTCTGGACCTGATGGGGGTGGGTGGGAGGGTTTGAGTGTGTGTGTGTGTGGGGGGGCAGACATGGGTCGGGATGCGGGGCTGGATCCCACAACATGTGAGATCATGACCTGAGCCCAAACCAAGAGTCCAAAGCTTAATGGACTGAGCCACCCAGTCACCCCAGCATTATGTCTTAAAGTTCCATCCATATAAATCTACTCTTCACTTCCCTAACAGCTGCATAATACTCGATGGCACCTCTCCCAGTGATAGACATTCCAATTTTCTGTCACCACAGTGGAATTCTGCAATGAACATCTTCATACATGTCTCCTAGTTTGGGCTCTCCTTACCTCTTTCCAAGATTCTGCAACAGTTTCCTAAGTGTCTCTTTATTCCCAACTTCTCCCTAATTCAAATCTCTCTGTACTCCCAGCACAGTTCCAAAACCTTTTATAGCTCCCATTGCTACAGAACTAAACACTGTTATATCATTCTGGTCCCCAAAGTTCTACTCCTAATTATATGGTTTTATGTCATACTACTCTGCTATTCATATTGTATTCTCCAGCCAAACTGAAATGCTACTTTCTGGTGAAATACTGCTTTCTGGTCTTCTCCCGTATTTCTAACTTTCCTGCTTGTCAAGCCTTTGCCCTTATTATTCCACTCCTTCTTGGATGCATTTCCTCCCATTTCCAATTGTCAGATGCTATGAATCTTTAAATACAACCCCCTTTACAAAGCCTTCTCCTAGTCTTGTATATTCTTTTCCTATCAGAAGTTTCAAAACTCTTTGTTAATCCCTCTTTTGTGCTATTATTACTTATATTATAGCTATTTATATATTTGCCTAATGCTAGTCCCATAAGACTGTACCTTCTTTATGCTAGTTATTTCCCACAATCATCAGCATAGTGCTTCATATGCCAAATGTGCACTTTAAATACATGCTTACCTAAATATTGAGCAACTCCTAAAAATAAGGAACTGTGGCTATGAAGAGATAAAAGACTTGATTCTGGCCACAGAAGTTTAGAGGATCATTTGTATGGAGACATCAGGGAAGTGTCAGGATAAAGACAGGAATTAAAAGACAGGAATTCAGCTAGGCTTTAGTCTGTCTTCCTAACTTGCACTCAACTATTTCTCCAACTCTTTTTACTGACAAAGAAAATCCTATTTGGATTAGGCATAAAATCTAAGCCAAGAATGAAAGCAAGATACTTTTCTCAGGACTCTAAACAAGCCTGAGTTATACATAGGAGAATCAACAGATTTCTCTTATAAAAAGTGACTGTGGGGGTGGCTGGGTGGCTCAGTTGGTTAAGCATCTGCCTTCAGCTCAGGTCATGATCCCAGGGTCCTGGGATGGAGCCCTGCATCAGGCTCCCTGCTCAGAGGGGAGAATGCTTCTCCCTTTCCCTCTGCCTACCCCCCAACCCCGCTCATGCTCTTTCTTGAGCGTGCACTCTGTTGATCTCAAATAAATAAAATCTTAAAAAAAACCCCAAAACACGTGACTGTGGACTGAGGGACAGAAGTTTATGAGATATAATGTAAAGGTTACATCTCAGTGATTTCAAAAGCACTCAACATATTAAGATAATTGTTCTCCTCAGCCTTAATTTTTACATGGCAATATTTTTAATGTAATATTAATGAACTGAAAGCTCCTGGAGAGAAGCAATTGCCACTGTAACTGCAACTTCCAGCACAATATCTCATGTGAAATAATTAATAACAATAACTAACACTTAGTGGTGCTTATTACTTGCTAGTGTTAAAATAAAATAACATGGAGACCAGGCTTGAAAATCTCTCAAGCAGACAAAACCAGTTAGGTCACATAAGTGAAACTTAATCTAGCTTCTATCATGATTGTAAGAGAAACTTAACCTAGGTTATTTCTTGTAAATGTCTCTGATAATGATAAATAACACTTAAATCATCTTCCTAAAGTAGTATAAGAGAATCACTTTTAACCAATCCCCTGCCATTTATAAACTCCCATTTAAAAAAAAAATTAATTCCAGTATACTTAACAGTGTTATATTAGTTTCAGGTGTACAATGTAGTGATTCAATAATTCTATACATTACTCAGTGCTCATCATGATAAGTGTACTCTTTAATCCCCTTCACTTATTACCCATCTCCCCCCACAACCCACCGCCCCTCTGGTAACCATAAGTTTGTTCTCTATATTTAAGAATCTGTTGCTTGGTTTGTCTCTCTCTTTTTCCTTTGCTCATTTGTTTTGTTTCTTAAATTCCACGTATGAGTGAAATCATATGGTATTTGTCATTCTCTGACTGACTTATTTCACTTAGCATTACATTCTCTAGCTCCATCCATGTTGTTGCAAATGGCAAGATTTCATTTTTTTTTTTATGGCTGAATAATATCCCAGTGCATGTGTGCGTGCACGAGCATGTATGTGTGTGTTTCATGTCTTCTTTATCCATTCATCTATCAATGGACACTTGGGTTGCTTCCATAATTTGGCTATTGAAAATAATGCTGCAATATACACACAGGGGTACACAAAACTGTACCCCTGAAACAAATAATACATTATATGTTAATTAAAAAAAAGGAAGAAAAAAATAAACATAAGGGTATATATATCTTTTTGAATTAGTGTTTTTGTATTCTTTGGGTAAATACCCAGTAGTGAAATTATTGGATCATACAGTAATCTTATTTTTAACTTTTTAAGGAAACTTCATATTGTGTAAATTCCTCTTGTAAATAACCAATCGTTGTAAAGATTAAACAACTTTCTCATTCTCACTTTATAAGCCATCCTGTAATTACATGCCTCTGAGATTCTAACCACTTCTGGTTTGAAGTCTCCCTGTTTGCTAACAATTTGTTTCTCACTCAGTAAAATATTCATATCAAGTAAAACTCTCTGAATTTTATTTTGACAGTTTTTGGTGTCAGAAGTGGGATCCAAAGATGACCCCAGCTCAGCCCCAAGGCCAGTGAGTAACCAGGTGCCAACACCCATGAAGCCCATTGCACACTGCTTTCTTACCAACCATGGAATTCCAGGGTAAGTCTTTCTCAGATTCAAACTCTATTCCCTTTGTGTTGACCTTTCTGGTTTTACTAAGCAACCTTTGTTGAAGGTTTTCAGTAAGTCACGCTATTCTGTTCAAAAGAGGGGTAAATGTGTGATATTCTCTGTTTTGGAACAGCCGTTGAAAAACAGTACCCCTGATGATTAAGATTTCCTAGGGAATCTAAGGCAAAGATGGGTTCTACCTGGTCCCAAACTCAGACTAGGATCTTATGCCTTTTTGGAAAAATGGGTGAACTTTACAAAGAATAATTGGAACAGCAGTGACCATTTTGGGAAAATCCTTAACTTAGATAAAATAGCCCACCTTAGGGGCACCTTTTAAAAAAGAGGATCACAAATTACTTAAAGACAATAAATGCATTCATTAGTTGGTATGCCAAAGTGTTAAAAAGACAAAATGAGGGCGCCTGGGTGGCTCAGTTGGTTAAGCGACTGCCTTCGGCTCGGGTCATGATCCTGGAGTCCCGGGATCGAGTCCCGCATCGGGCTCCCTGTTCAGCAGGGAGTCTGCTTCTCCCTCTGACCCTCCCCACCTCATGCTCTCTCTATCTCATTCTCTCTCTCAAATAAATAAATAAAATCTAAAAAAAAAAAAAGACAAAATGACTCCAAAAATAGCTTCTCTAAAGAATTCTTACAGCACACAAATAAAAAAGTTGTGGTAAAAAGCTTAAATCATCTGAGCAGATAACCTTAAATTATTCTATCTGCCAGAAACACAATATGGGTCCAGCTATTCTTCTGAGTTTTGTATTACTGTACCTGACACACAGCTAAAATTTTTAAATGAAAGCTATAAAATCTCTGTTTACAACTGTCTATATATTAATGTATATGTGTCTATGTATGTATGTTATGCATATGTGATTTTCAAAAAGAGCTCTATTTAATTGGCTTAAAGAAATATAAGTACTTAGGGGCGCCTGGGTGGCTCAGTTGGTTGGGCGACTGCCTTCGGCTCGGGTCGTGATCCTGGAGTCCCGGGATCGAGTCCCGCATCGGGCTCCCTGCTCGGTGGGGGGTCTGCTTCTCCCTCTGACCCTCCTCCCTCTCGTGCTCTCTGTCTCTCATTCTCTCTCGCAAATAAATAAATAAAATCTTTAAAAAAAAAAAAAAGAAATATAAGTACTTAAATAAGTTAAGTATTCTTAAAACTCTCAGAAATATAGAAACTAACCCAAATGCTTTTCAAGTTCATAAGACCTGGGATAATCTTCAGTGCATTTTGCAAATAGTTTAAATGTGTTGATGTAATTAAAACAGGCATGTCTTCTTAGTAGTAACATTAAACATAATGCCAATATACAATCTTTCCTACCTGGGTTTACTAGTCAAATAAGCTGATGCTGTCTTTGTTACAAAATTTGTAAGCAAGAAAAAACAAAGATGTTAGTTAGGTATTTAATATTTAATCCAAGCATAATTATTAAAAACAAATATTTTAAGATTAAATAAGATGATGTATATTCATCTAATGTAGATGAATGAAATGAAATGAAATGTAGATAATTTCCAAATAGATAATATATTGAAACATTAATTGCTAAATATATGTTTAAGTTTATTTACTTTTGGGGTGCCTGGGTGGCTCATTCGTTAAGCGTCTGCCTTCGGCTCAGGATCGAGCCCCACATCAGGCTCCCTGCTTGGCAGGAAGCCTGCTTCTCCCTCTCCCACTCCCCCTGCTTGTGTTGCCTCTCTTGCTGTGTCTCTGTCAAATAAATAAAATCTTAAAAAAAAAAAAAGTTTATTTACTTTTGGCAGCTTAATTTTTATAAAGAGACAAAAAATACTTGGATCTATTTTTAAACATGCCTTTTGCCACATTAAAAAAATGTACTATGAAGAAGCACATGTCTCTAAAAAATACACTTTCTTATAATTAAGTGTTCATAAATTTGCTAATCTACTACAAGATGCTGATGTATGCCGGATGTTTACAACTGCCTTCTTCCTAGTTTTCATTGGAAAATAAAGATTACTAACAGTTAAAATTTATAATCCATATATAAAAATAAGCCTACTAAAACAAGAGTAAAAGAAAACAACTATGTATACAAAGTATGAGAGGAGAATAGGATGCGTTTTTTATATGAAGAGTATGCAAAGAATATAGGATGTGTTCTTATTAAGGAAAAAAAGAGTAATCTCGTCCTAAAGTAAAACGGTTATCCCAGAATGAGAAAGAAAAAAGGAATAAAACAAAATCTAAATGGATACAGAAAGTTGCAGAAGGCTTGTGAAGAAATTCCATGCTGCATGGTCAAAGTTAGCTAAAATTAAATGGATTTATTTATAAAACTTTCCAAAACTGAGTTGAATAATACACTAATACAAAACCACAGTTTAATTTTCTCTCTGTTAAAAGGACAAAGTTTCTTAGATTGTTAGTCTGCTCTTAATCAGAGATTGTGAAAGGTTTTTCTTTACCTTTTGTGTATTTTGTCTAGGAAACAAAGATTCAATGTCTTACGAAAATAATTTCCTGTGTTTCACTTTGTCTTTATCAGGTTTTTGATTGCTTAGGAAAACAATCTTTTCAATATTAAAAGAGCTAAGGTATTTTTTTTTTTTTTTAAGATTTTATTTATTTGACAGAGAGAGACACAGCGAGAGAGGGAACACAAGCAGTGTGAGTGGGAGAGGGATAAGCAGGCTTCCTGGGACAGGGAGCCCAATGCGGCGCTTGATCATGACCTGAGCCCAAGGCAGATGCTTAACGACTGAGCCACCCAGGCGCCCCAGAGCTAATGTATTTTTAACAACTATGTACTTTCTATATTTGCTTGTGAAGTCTTTTTGTTACTTTGGTTGAATAGGTAACTAAGTATTATTTCACAATGACCTGTGATCCTATTTAATTAAGTGGTGTTTTGTTTTGTTTTGAGAGAGAGGAGGAGGGGGAGAGGGAGAGGGAGAATCTTAAGCAGGCTCCATGCCCAGCACAGAGCCCGATATGGGGTCAATCGCTCGACCCTGAGATCATGACCTGAGCCGAAATCAAAGAGTCGGAGGCTTAACTGACTGTGCCCCTCAGGCGCCCCTAATCAAGTGACTGAAACCTTTTGACATTTTTTACAAACTTCCCAAAATCAAATTCTAAATGAGGTCTTTTTGACTTCGAACTAACTTTGGGGTATTCCCAAGGCTCCCTGGAAGATCTGTTTTTTTTCTCTCCTTATAAAAATGGAGACATTGAATTATAAATTTCTCAAATGTTAAATTGCATGGGAAACATTATCAAGTAAAGGGGATGCTTAATCTTCTTAGACTGTATTTGTATGGATATATGTTATTAATATAAGTGTTCCAGAAATTGCATAGAACTCCTAGGAATCTGATATGCCCTGATATAATGTTATCAGTTATTTTTAAATGTTGTATGCCACAGGAATAGCCAAACTTACCTGTCAATCACATCTTTTTTTTTTTTTTTTTTACAGTGAACTCTTTAAGGCTGTTTTTAAGTCTTTTGTCATTCACAGACAGTTGTTTTACACTTAATTCTTCTATGAAAACATTTATAATCAACTACAGGCCAGAATGCTTTGTTTTCAAGGAGATTCATAGAAAAGACACTGACATATACTCTAGAAGTTTCTGATAATTTTAAGATCATACGACTTAACTAGGTAAGAATTTCTAGCATGCTATGGAGAAACTGATTGATCCATAAAACTGCTAACCCAAGAGCAAGAAAACAAGAATTGATTACATGGAACTAAACTCATGGAGATGATTATAATTTTTATGACATTGTTTGCAACATTTTTGGTTCTTTACTGTTTTACTCTCCAAATTTAAAGAACCCCTTTTCTCCTATGAAGCCACTATGTAACTTATAACAATTTGGTAAACTTTTGTAAACAAAGATTAAACATTTATCTTTTTCTCCCTACCTGATCCCTTCAGAATTCAAAACAAAACAAAACAACAACAAAAAACCCTTATTGAGTGTACGTATTTTCATGGCAGTATAGGTATTTGCATAAATTCAACAAGAATTTATTCTCTTTGTAACAGGACACAATTGGACAAGCCCTTGGCTTGGCTTCTTGGCCTGAAGAGGTGTTTAAACATCTAATCCGAGATTTCTAATTACCAGATGGTTTTTAAGAAGCTAAGGTTGATTTGTGGAGCCAATAAAACCCTTTGAGTTACCAAAGCTTGGACTGGAATATCATATTTGAACATATGCATAAAATCACTATTCTGCTGCACTTATATAAATAACAAGCTGAATTTAATGAGACTAAACTTGTTTTACAATTATATTGTGATTATCTTTGGTAAAAACGAAGTGACTAGGGGCACCTGGGTGGCTCAGTCGTTAAGCGTCTACCTTCGGCTCAGGTCATGATCTCAGGGTTCTGGGATCAAGCACCGCATCGGGCTCCCTGCTCAACAGGAAGCCTGCTTCTCCCTCTCCCACTCCCCCTGCTTGTGTTCCCTCTCTCGCTGTGCCTCTCTCTATCAAATAAATAAATAAAATAAAAACAAAAAACAAAAAAAACCACGAAGTGACTATAAGAGAGAAAAGTTATGTTTCTTTTTTTTTTTTTTTTAAGATTTTATTTGTTTATTTGAGAGAGAGAGAATGAGACAGAGCACATGAGAGGGGGAGGGTCAGAGGGAGAAGCAGACTCCCTGCTGAGCAGGGAGCCCGATGCGGGACTCGATCCCGGGACTCCAGGATCATGACCTGAGCCGAAGGCAGTCGCTTAACCAACTGAGCCACCCAGGCGCCCCGAAAAGTTATGTTTCAATAGAAAACTATAGTATACCTATTATCAGATTCTAGTCCTGTTCATTATCTTTGAGGTTTTGTTATCTATCTGTAAACTCAACTGGTCCTGAATTCTTCCAGTTTCCTCCAACACCTGGCTACAGCTTTCCAAACTAACATTTCCAATTTTCTCTCACCATTCTGACTTGGAATAAAAACTAAAATTGCCCTTTAACCCAAGCCCTACAACCTAAAGCCAGACAACTTGATATAAATCTCAGAGATATCACCACAAGAGATCATGTACAGACAACCTTAGTGCTTATTTCTATACGGGCCACTCAGTTCACCAGAACACCCAATGACATCATCAAAGTCATTCAAACTGCAAATCAGGAAAATCCAACAGATTGAAACTGCCATCCTCACTCCACTATCTAAAGATGTTTTGAGCTCAAATCTAGAAATTTTCTTGACTGGCTGCTCTTCAGACTCAGAAACTGAGTTTGTAATTTGCTCCAACGATTAATTTTTATCCTTCTTTTGTTTCCATAGAAATGCCTGTTTGCTCACACCGTATAGGGGCCCAACTTAGATGGAAGCTCTCCTATAACACTCCCGAAATAAGACATCATCATGTTTATCCTAAGTAATCATAACATGATTCAACAGTGTGAGGCACTAATATATTAAAAAACTTACTTTCCACCAGGTCTAAGAAGCTTTCTGTGATCCATTCCAAAAAAAGACATTAGAACTTAGAGACTTAGTTTATTGGAAAAGACACCAACAAAAGACTGCTTTTAAATCACCTCAGAGAGATCTCTTCTGCAAAATCCCTACAATTACAGCAAAAATCTATAAACTCTCTAGCCAGAGTTATACTAGATAATTGCACAGCCTTAGACACCCTAACCACTTAATAAGGAGATGCATATGCTCCAACTGGTTAAAAAAAAAATTTCCATGTTAATAAATTAGGACTAATTACCCCCAATTTAAAAGATCTTAAAGATCAGATGTCACTCTTTCATCAAATAGGTGATACTTCTTTCACTGATTTATTTAGTTGGTTAAATCTTGGCTCCTGGGAATCTCTGCTTCCAGGAATTTTTCAATCCTTGTCTGTTACTTCCCTCATAGTCATCATATTAACCTTGCTAGTTGTAGGAGTGCCAACAACACTGACTCCATCTTTGGCCCTCCATTTTGTTTATGCTCATGCAATGACCTCCCTCAGGGCTACATGTTCCAGGCCACTTGGACGTTAATGTATGCCCTGACCAGAATGCGGGAAGGCTTACTCTGATCTTCCCTCAAGTGGCGTACGGAAGGCACACTCCAGATAACTAGGAGAGATGACTGGTGCATAAAAGGCGCCACTTTAGATAACCCCCCTTGGCTGCACCACAATGCCCCTTGCTCTATAAAAGCTGTAGCTTAAGGTTTGGACTGGGTGGAGAATAGCTGCATAGCACCTGGATCATTTATCCACTGGCTCCCCCTTGTCAGTAGGGTACATTGAATAAAGTCTGTGTAAACACTATGGAGTGGCTTACTTCATTTTTGGCTTTCCAAGTGCCTACTTGGTGTGGAGGATATTTTACTGTACCTCCCCCACCTTCTAACACTAGTGCACTGTATCCTCTCAAGAGTTTTAAGTGCCTTTCAGCAGCCACTCACACACCAAATGATATCCATCAGGATTACACAACTCAAAGAACTCAATAATCCTACTGCCCATGCCTACAATGACTATGCAACTGTTTGTAATGGCAACTACATGACCATACAACCCAAAGACTACATCAACAGTGGTAGCGAGAGTAATAGCATATTGGCTCACACTTTCAGCTTGCTGAGGGAATGACCAAAAGGGGGTAATTTTTTAGATAAAATAAAATGGAGACCACGCTTGAAAATCCCCTAAGCAGACCAAACCAGTTAGATCATGTAAGTAAACATAATCTGGTTTATTTCATGAATGTAAGTGAAATTTAACAAGTTATTTCTTGTAAATCCCTCTGATAATCATAAACAAAACTTAAATCATCTCCCTAAAATAGTGTAAGACAATTACTTTTAACCAATCCCTTGCAGTTCTTTAAACTGTGGTACCAATCATTGTAATAACCAATCACTGTAAAGGTTAAACAAACCTAGTCATTCTCAGTTTATAAGCCATCTTGCAAACACATGCCTCTGGGATTCTCGTTTCTCCCTCACGAAAATAAAGCTCCTTGAAATTTCTTTTGACACTAGGCATCCTTCTAAGGACTTTACATATGTTAAATTTATTCCTCACTATAACTCTATGAGATAGGTACTGTTGTTACACTAATTTGATAGGTCAAGAACTCAGGCACAGAGGTTAAATTACTCTCCATGGTCACACAGCTGGTGAATGGGACTGGGAGCTGAACCCTGTAATCGCAATCAAGCAATCAAGGAGCCGAGCTGCCTCGAAGAATCAGTATCTATCCCAGGTGGAACTTTGCTGAAGGCTTCTGAGAGCCACATCTAGTGTTTTGTTTTGTTCTACCAAGGCTTTCAGCTCCCGTCAGAAACAGGCCACTGCCAGGAATTGCCTGGGCATCAAGTTGTCAAGGCTGACTGAGAGTTCGGACACCCATCTGGGGGCGCCCACGGCGGACAGCGGGGCAAACCTGCCTAGCAGCCCACTTGACACAACTGTCCTCTAAGAGGAGACAACAAATCAGGAACTCAGAAACAGAAACACCAGCGGGGCCCTCTTCAGAGGTCCAGAGCTGGGAAGGGGCGGGGAGGGAGAGCAAGCACAGGGCTCGGCTGGGGCGGGGCGAAGGGGAGGCGGGGACCGGGTGGACTCACAGATCCAGAAGCTGACTGACCCGCCGCGAGCTAGGCATCGCGGCCGCCCAGGAGAGCCTCTTCCGTGGTCCCGGGGCCGCCCAAACGGAGCCAGAGACCGTCCGTCAACTCCTGCCCCCGCGCGACGCGTAGGCCCTCGTGACGTCACACGGCTTCTTCCGGTGACCGGGACGCAACCACGCTCGGGACTACGGAGGGAAAGAAGAGAAGGGAGGTGATAAAATGTAGAGTAGCCCTAAACTCGGTGAGGCGCGACGGGAGTTGTAGTTCCGCCACCTCGCGGGCTCCGTTTACGGGCGGTTTCCCAGGAGTTGAAGCCCCGCGCGCAGCCTAGCTGGGCACACCTGCCTCGGCGCTCTGCTTAGAAGCCGCTGCTCTTACTGCAGGGACGTATTTGATGCTGGTCCGTGCATTTGGCGACACGTACTGGAGACTCCCTTGGAAATGGACTCCATTAACGTGAAACGGAGCGTTTTAGAGCAACCAGGAGTGACCGCTGTTTACCGAGCATTTTCTCTGAAGCACGTACTGAGCTACGTGCTCTCAATTAACTACATTCATTTAATCCTGTGAAGTCGTGATTATTTAGCCTATTTTACAGATGAGGACACTACATGCCAACAAAAAAGCTCAGTAAGAATTTCATCATGGGGGGAGGGGCATCTGTTCAAATCAGAAAGGATTCTAAAGAAGGGGCACCCTTTCCCAGGTGGAATTCTTTCTCTTTGGTTATGCTGCAGAGTGCCGGCTATTTTTTAGTGTTTTTCGTTCTTCCTTGTGGATTGATCTGTTGTTTATGTGTCTGTCTTCCTTTTATAAGCTGAAAGTTGGAACCCAGTTTTGTTCTTTTCAGGATGCTGCTTATTCAGGCAATACACATTTATCAAGCACTGAAGGAGGGTAGAGAGAATGCTGGTGCTGAGGATTCAGTGGTGAACACATACACCAGACCAGTAGAAGGACAATTAAATTGTTAAATGCTAAGATGAAGTTAATGCTATGCGAGCACCCATGGAGGAGTTGGGGGAGCAGTTCAGAGAGAAAACTGGTCTGTTAGGGACTGCAGACAATTCAGGGTGGTGGCTACAATGGAGTGGTGAGAGATGAATGTAGAGCAGGAGTTGGCAAACTTTCTATGGAGGGCCAGATAGTAAAGATTGTAGAGTTTTGTGGGCCATACTGTCTTGGTCACAGCTACTCAACTTGTAGCTCAAAAGAAGCCATAGACAATATGAATGAGTGGAGCTCTGTTCCAATAAAGTTTTCTTATTGAAGTTTGAATTTCATGTAATTTTCATTGTCATGAAATATTCATATTTTGGTTTTTCAACCATTTAAAACTTTACGTTGCAAACTACAAAAATGAGCAGTGGGCTGGATTTGGCCGGCTGGTGGTAGGTCTGTCCTCTTCTGATCAGAAAGCTAAAATGGGGCCTAATGATCTGTGTTAAACAATTTAGGCTTTGTCTGGAGGACTTTGGGTGGAGTCATAGGTAGGTTTTAAGCAAGGACAGGGCATGCATAGGAAAAATGAGATTTAGAAAGAACTCTAGCTGTGAAGTATTCAAAGAACTGTAGAGGTCACAGGTGGAGACCAGATAGGAGTCCTTTGATGATAGCCTGAGCTAAAGTAGTAACAATGGAATGGATAAACAGATTCAAGAGGTAATGGAAGTTGAACTGATAGGATTTAGAGATTGGTGGGGGTGAGGGAAAGTGAAGAGTCAAGATGAACTTTTAGACTTTGGGTTCGGAGAATTGGGTGGCATATGGTGGTGCCATTTATTGAGCTGAGAGGATTGCAAGAGTTTTCTGAAGAGAGAAGGAAAGTATTATTGGACATGTGGCTTTTGAGGTATCTATGGAAAAATGTAGGCATGGAGCTATAGATCTGCAAATTGTGCTGGTTTGCTTTTTAAAGAAGAGATTGAATAGCAGTGATAATGCATGCATTTACTTATTGATAACAGTAATTTAGAAGAATCCTCTGCTGTTCTGGGAGCCATTTAGACCTTGGAAGACCATGGGAGAGCTTGACAGAGCAGATAAGGGTAGGACTTCATAGTCCTTCCTATCTGTTGAGTGCTGCACAGCTGTCCATCTGGGTCTTCCCACTGATCACTTGATTCTTCAAGGAAAATATAGGCCATTGCCCCATTATTATGAGATGTTCAGCTTTGGGTGCCAGTATTCTTCTCAGTAGTCAAAGGAAGTCATCACAACTGTTTTTTTTTTTTTAAGAAAATTATAATGAGATAAGATGACAAAGTCCTAGTTATTTCTAGCCAATCATTTTATTTTTAAATTTTTATTTATTTTTTTAAAAGATTTTATTCATTTATTTGACAGAGAGAGGGAGAGCACAAGCAGGCAGAGGGAGAGGGAGAAGCAAGCTCCCTGCTGAGCAGAGAGCCTGACATGGGGCTTGATCCCAGGGTCCTGGGATCATGACCTGAGCGGAAGGCAGACGCTTAACCAACTGAGCCACCCAGGTACTCCTCTAGCCAATTATTTTAAAGGTCAAAGATGTGTACATGATTATCACAATTCTTAGGACTATTTTTTTTTTCTTCAAAGATTCATTTATTTTGGAGAGAGCTAGTGGGCAGGTCAGAGGTACATAGAGTGAGAACAAATCCTTGGAGAGGTAGTTGAGAACAGCAATTGACACTGAGAAGAAACAGCCAAAGAGGTAGGGAAAAAAAACAGTGGGGTGCTACAGAAGATAATCATGACCCAAACTGTCACATGCTGAAGAGAAATCAAGTAAGATAACACCTGAAGGTGGTTTAGCCAGAAGAAGGTCATCAAGGGTCTTTGAGGTGGTGATGGAGGATGCAGTCTGATTGTAATGTCAAGAATGAATGGGAAGTAAGGAAATGAACACACAAGTAGCCCAACTCTCATTTACAATACATACTTGTTCAAATGAATTGCTGTTTCTATTAAGACTCATATTGAGAAGGAAAGGAGATTGTAAAAGTGTATAGCTCTACTTTGTGGAAGGTAAAATGGGATAACTCAGAACTGTTATTTATGGACCTTCTAGGTGTCAAACATGGTAAATACTTAACAGGATCTCATGTAGTCATCAATCGAGTCTGAAATATGCTATCTTATAGATGAACGTGAGGTTTACCTAAATAAATAGGTCTGTCAGATTCCAAAGACCATGCTGTTTCTACTTTCTTTGGGTGTTCAGGAGAGAGGTTTATGGTACATCTAAGATCATCAATATAACTTGCAAAGCCCCCTTTCAAAAAGTTATTAGATTTTTCAAGATGGTGATAGCAGAGCATTAAACCAAGGCAGGACCTTGGTTTAACAGCACCAGTGGTCCACCCATGAAGCCGGCCTTGGTGTATGCAGGACTTCCCAAGAAAATCAGTTTCAGCTAGTGACTATTCAGTAACTTTGTCAAAATAAAATTCAGAGACAAATGTGAACACCGGGAAACTTTTAAAAAAATCCAAGTACAGTTGACGTATGATATATTAGTTTCAGGTGTACAACATGGTGATTCGACAGTTACATATATTATGAAATGCTCATCATGATAAAGTATAGTTACCATCTGTCACCATACCAAGTGATAATATTATCCACTATATTCTCTATGCAGTACTTTTCATCCCTGTGGCTTATTTCTTTTGTAACTGCAGGTTTGTACCCCTTCATCCCCTTTACCTATTTTGCCTTTTAGGAAAACATTTTCACTCGCAGGTCAGAAGTAGTGGCTCATCCCGTAGAAGAGGACGCATTTATAGCTCTGATGATATGGCAGATATTTATAGCTCAGATATGGCAGCTGACAGTTCAGATTGGATAAGAACAAGATGTTCCTGTCTTTTTGTAAGGAAAACAGGATGTTCTTATTTTTGTGGCTTATCTCAAGAGGCAAAGCTTTCAGGATTTCCTGTTAGTCAATGCTTTTAGGAGTTTCCTGTTATTCATGGTTTATCTTGGAATGCAAGGTTATTAGGAATAAAAGTCTTTTCTGGTGTATGGTAAGTGATTTGTGGATAGCGCCAGGCTAAGGGCAAGATGTCGTGTTCCCATTCTCCCCTCTTTGCTTGCTGTACCCACTTTATTGTAGTTTCCTCTAGCTCGGAACCTCCTCCATTTCCTATCCTAGCTACCATATAAAAAAAACTTATAGTTTTGTTTTTCTGGGCAGGTTATATAAGAATAATAAGCAACATTACTTACCTTAAATCATGCTATTTATTCCTAGTGTGTTTGTGTATGTGTAGAAAAATACATAATAAATGTCTACAGATAAAATGATGAAGTATATCTTATGCAATATATGTATATGTATGTATATATATACACACACAAAATTGACCCTTGGACAAAATGGGTTTGAACTGCCAGGTCTACTTATATGGATTTTTTTTAGTACAGTACTGCAAATGTATTTCCTCTTATGATTTTCTTTCTTTCTTTCTTTTTTTAAAGATTTTATTTATTTACTTGGCAGAGAGAGAGAGCGAGAGAGGTAATACAAGCAGGGGGAGTTGGAGAGGGAGAAGCAGGCTTCCCACCGAGCAGCGAGCCCGATGCGGGGCTTGATCCCAGGACCCTGGGATCATGACCTGAGCTGAAGGCAGTCGCTTAACCAACTGAGCCACCCAGGCGCCCCATCTCTTATGATTTTCTTCTCTCTAGCTTACTTTATTGTAAGAAAATAGTATAAAATATATATAACATACAAAATATGTGTTGACTTTATGTTTTGGTAAGGCTTCCTTAACAGTAGACTATTAATAATTAAGTTTTGGAGGAGTCAGAAGTTATATGTGGATTTTCGACTGTGTAGCGGTTTGGGCCCCCTAGGTCAACTATGTGAGTGTGTGTGTGTAATGAATCTTGGGTCATTTATTAAGAATGTGCGTGCATACAAGTAGATAGCAATAAATTGTTCAGATCATCTTTACATGTCATATCTCAAAATATAAGAACAGGCTATGAGTTAGGTTCTTCACTTTTAAACCATACTGCTTATATTTAGATTCACAATAGCAATTTCTCTTCTTTTTTTTTTTTTTTTTAAGATTTATTTATTTATTTGAGAGAGAGAGAGTGAGAGTGTGTGTGAGTGAGCAGGGGCTTGGGGGCAGAGGGAGAGAGAGAGAGAGAATCCCAAGCAGACTCTCTGCTAAGTGTGGAGCCTGACACGGGGTGCGATCCCAGGACCCCAAGATCATGACCTGAGCCAAAATCAAGAGTCAGATGCTTAACCAACTGAGCCACCCGGGCGCCCCAGCAATTGCTCTTCTAATATTAATTTTCAGCTCAGTATAACCTATACATTATCATCTACTACTGACCCCAAATCATTTCATTTGGGTATTGTTAGTGTCCAGACTAGGTGCGAGATGGAACCACTTATGCTAAGCCCACATCAGCAAACTGGAATTTAAGTTTCTATGCTTGGCTGTTCCAGAAAAAGCAGGCCTTGGCCAACCAATCAGTGCTTGCCTGCCCAGCACAAGTCATCTGCCCTGGTTCTAAGACTCTCCTTTGCTCCATATAGGGAAGTAATCCTGCTTTAACCAATCAGCAAATGCCGAGTATAACTTCCTTGTTCCTTCTCACTTTGGTCTGTAAACATTTCTTGCCTTGTATGGCTCTTTAGAGCTCTTTTCTATCTGCTAGACGAGATGTTGCTCCATTTATGAATTGCTGAATAAAACCTACTAGATCAGTAAATTGTGGAAAATTTTCTGTTAACAGCATCAAGGATAATTGTGAGCACTTATAGAGTAGTTAGAATAATACCTTGCACACAGTGAGTATCTTACAACTTCTAACTCATTTAACTGTTAAAGAAACCCTCACTGATAGATATTTTTACTGTTATCATACCCATTTTCCAGACAAGGAAACTGAGGCCCAAAGATATTAAGAAACATGCCCAAGTTCATGTGGCTAGTCAGTGGTAGAGCTGGGATTTGAAGCCAAACAGTTAGGCTGCAGAGCTGGGTTCTTAAACAATACTATATGGTTGCCCCTACAACGTTTAAAATAAAAACTCTTGATAGTTCTTGATAATCATAAAATACAGTTATCAGAGATTTAAAACTAAAGGATATCTTAGCTATGATTTATTCCAACATCTTAATTTTGCAGTTTAGGCAACTGTGTTTCAGAAAAGTTCACTGATTTCTCAAGATTTCTGAGCAAAGATGGGACTAGAATATATTTACCAATCCCATGTCCAGTACATTTTCTAAACCTAATCTTTAGGTTATAACTCTGAAGGGGGCTGAAAACAAACAGAATAAAGAGAAGCCAAATGAGTGACTATTATCCTACTATGTGTGGGTTATTTCCAAGTGGGAATGTCCTTAATTCGTTTCAATGTGAAAATAACACATGTTCTTTTTATTTAATTTCTTTTTATATCTCATATCATGTCTTACTCCAAATTGGAAAAAACAGTGCCCATGCTCATGAATTCTTGTGCATTGTTAAAATTTTCCATTGATTAAACCCTTATTTAATTTGAGGCATAAAATGTATGACTCAGGATTGTTGCAGGAAATAGCTGGGCAAGTTCAAACAGGTTAGGCAAGGAGATATTAATAAAGAGGCTGTTTATAAAGGTGTGGGCAGAATTAAAGGAAAGCAGGGGTAAGGGTGGTTTAATACCCTTAGACTAGCAATAGCAGGAAGCCCTTACCTCTCCTAGTCCTGAAAGCTGGGAAGGGAACAGTTACCAAAACCAGGAGAGAGTGGCCGTAGGTGAGGCCACCTAGAAGGAGCTATGGCTTTTGGGTCAGTAAAGGAACATAGTCCACCTGTGGCAACCCAGCTGGGAGGGATCCTGGAAGAATAAATATTCTAAACCCATTCTCCATCCCTTTTTGATTTCCTGGTGCCTCTGCTTAGAGTTTCAACCCACCCAGAAGTTAGAGGTAAAGAAATCCCAGTTTGTGCAGTCCATAAAAATCAGCCTCTTAAAGCCCAAAGTAGAGAAGGATAGAGTGGAAAATAACCAATTCATAAGCCACTGGTTTTTAGATAAAATAATTAAATATCATGAACATTTTGAAAATTAATAAGAGTAATAGCTCAGCGGGGTGCCTGGGTGGCTCAGTTGTTAAGCGTCTGCCTTCGGCTCAGGTCATGATCTCAGGGTCCTGGGATCGAGCCTCTCATTGGGCTCCCTGCTCTGCAGGAGACCTGTTTCTCCCTCTCCCAATCCCCCTGCTTGTGTTCCCTCTTTCGCTCTCTGTCAAATAAATAAATAAAATCTTAAAAAAAAAAAAAGTAATAACTCAGTCTGAGCCAAAGTAGTAATTATTATAGTTTTATAACTGAGAGGGATGGCAATTGTGGTCTTTCATCAAGGTTCTGAGAGCCTGAGCAATGACAGCTTAAGCCCTGTCTTTTTCTAGTTAGCTTCATTGGTTATTTTTATTTTTATAAAGTTATGCAATTCCTAACTCACATTTATCGGTCATGTGCAGTGGAATCAAATGCCTGGCATTTCTGTTGGATAGACTTTAAAAATCCATTAATAACAGTTATTCAAATAAGTATTTAATGCCTATTATGTGCCAGACAGGATATATCAATAAATAAACATGTCCTCTTAGAGTTTACATTTTAGTGTGAGAGTGAGAAAACAAGCATACAAACAAAAAAATATGTGGAGATAAGGACTATAAGAACAAGATAGGATGGTGGACAAAGGGGTACTAAGGAGAAAGGGAGAAGGAGGCGGAGAGACAGAGAGGGATTAGTTTTGCTCTGGTGGTCAAGGAAGACATCTTTAAGGCTGTAGCATTTTTGCTCAGACTTGTTAAAAGATAAACAATTTTAAGTTTATTCGAGCAAAAATTGATTGGAATTAGGTGCTGCCAAACCAAATGTAGCTATGATCACTGAGCCAACAGAATTCAGGGGAAAGACTTATATACACCAAGTGCAGAAGCAGAGAAAGGAAAGTATTTGATTGGCCATATATTGAAGTCTAGTTGGCTTTTTGTGATTGGTTATCCTTAGCGTTTTGATATTGGAACCTTGAGCCATTTATAGGCTTAGATTTTGGTTTGCACATGTTGGCCACTATAGCATTAGAGCCACCTCAATCTAATGGCCTCCTTGTTTAATTAATTTAACAGACTTGAAGCATAAAAGGAGCTAACCATGCAGAGATCTGGAGATGGAAGAGAAAGGCTCTGAAGCAGAAAATGTGCTTGCTAAAGTTGGAAGGACGGAAGAAGCAGGTGGAAGGAGCCCCAGGGAAAGAGAAGAACTGTGGTGGTAGTAAGCAGCACGTGCATTCATAGGACCTTCATGCCTGGAACTCTGAAGATTTTAATCCTGGGTTGCTGTCATGGTGGTGATGAGTCTCAGAACCTGAGACTCTTAAATCTCAGAACCATGGAGCCTGCATGTGGCTAAGAGCTTGGGCTCTACCCTCAGAGTCTGAACCCTTATTTTTGTCTAAGGTGAGTGTAATATTGTGATTTATAATAATAATAAAAATATATATTTGATATATATGTTTGTGATTTATAATAATACAATACATATATACACATATAGATAAAATATGTTTGTGATTTATAATAAAATACATATATATACACACACACACATGTGTGTGTGTGTGTATATATATATGGTCTTCATCTTGCTTCTGGTACAGAGCTCTTAAAACTCTTGGAATTTCCTAAGAGCAATGGGAGCAGCTTTTGTTTGTTATAGTATTTGGTCTTTTCTCCTTGGTTCCTGAAATAGCTCCAGAGCCTTAAAAGTGAAAGGAATATGTCATGTTATTCATAACAAGCCCCTTTCAACCACACCTGAATTTATGTTAATGCAGTGACTTTTGGAAAGCCCGTAAGGATGGGGGCTAGTTGCCAGGGGAACTAACCTGATTAGAAGGTTGGAACTTTCAATGCCACCCTCCATCTCGGGAGGGGAGAGGGGCTGGAGGTTAAATCAATCACCAATGGCCAGTGATTTAGCCAATCATGCCTGCATATGAAACCTCCATAAAAACTCAAAAGAACAGGTTTGGAGAGCTTCTGGATTGGTGAACACATGGAGATTTGGGGAGGGTGGTGCACCCAGAGAGAACATGGAAGCTCCATGCTCCTTCTCCCAAAACGTACCCTATGCGTTTCTTACATCTGGCTATTCTGAGTTATATTCTTTTATGATAAATTGGTAATCTAGTAAGTAAAATGTTTTCCTGAGTTCTGTGAGCTGCTCTACCAAAGTAATTGAACCCAAGAGGGGGTTCATGGGAATTTCCTTTTTTTTTTTTTTTAAAGATTTTATTTATTTATTTGAGACAGAGAGAATGAGAGAGAGAGAGCACATGAGAGGGGGGAGGGTCAGAGGGAGAAGCAGGCTTCCCACTGAGCAGGGAGCCCGATGCGGTACTCGATCCTGGGACTCCAGGATCATGACCTGAGCCGAAGGCAGTCGCTTAACCAACTGAGCCACCCAGGCGCCCGGGAATTTCCATTTTAGAGCCAGTAGGTCAGAAGCATAGGTGACAACCTGGACTTGTGATTGGCATCAGATGTGAGTGTGGGAGGGGATTTGTGAGCCTTTAACCTGTGGGATCTGGTGCTGTCTCCAGGTAGATAGTGTCAGAACTGAGTTAAATTGTAGGACACCCAGCTGGTGCTGCAGAATTGCCTGATGTGTAGATAACCCAGACATCTGGTGTCAGAAATGAAGTAGTGTACAGATGGTCCCCAACTTAAAATGGTTCAATTTATGATTTTTCGACATTATGGTGGTGTGAAAGCAATATGCATTCAGTAGAAACTGTACCTCAAGTTTTGAATTTTGTTCTTTTCCCAGGCTAGCAGTATGTGACACCATCTCTTTTGTGATGCTGGACAGTGGCGATGGGCCACAGCTCCCAGTCAGCCACGATTACAAAGGTAAACAACTGATAAACTTACAACCAGCCATTCTGTTTTTCACTTTCAGCACAGTGTTCAATAAATTACATAGATATTCAACACTTTATTATAGAATAGGCTTTGTGTTAGATGATTTTGCCCAACTATAGGCTAACGTAAGGGTTCTGGGCATGTTTAAGGCAGGCTCGGCCAAGCTATGATGTTCGGTAAGTTAGGTGTATTAAATGCATCTTCGACTCATGACATTTTCAACTCACCATAGCTTTGTCAGGATGTAACCCCATAATAAGTTGAGGAAGTTATATAGCAGTGGAATATTGAGAGTAGAGGAGAAACACATGGAAGTGAGCTTTCCTTGGACTGAGTCACTTAACTCTTCGGTAATTCAATTTCTTCACTTGTAAAATAGGGGTAGTAATACAGTATCTTATCCAAAATCCATGAGGACAATGTGTCTGAGAATTTCTAAATTTCAGGGTCTTAGAATGCTATCATGATGTGAATACCAGATACCATGAGACACCCCCATGGGGCTCTAGGGCAAATCAAACATTAATATTTCTGCATTGAAAATATTATGGTGGACAGACTCTTAAAGTGGTCCCACAATTCCCACTTCCTGGTGTTCACTCCCTTATGTGATCCTGTCCCTTCAAGTATGGGCAAGACTTGTGCTTGCTTCTAACTGAAAATTTGGTAAAGATAATAGGATGTCTGTGATTATATGCACATGATTATGTGATTATGTCACATACGATTGTAGTATCCATCTTGCTGGAGTCTCAGTCTTTCTTCCTCCTACCCTTCATTCTTGCTGGCTTTGAGGAAGCAAATGACCGTGGTAGGGGATGCCACACAGCAATGAATATGGATGGGCAGCCTCTAAGAGCTGAGGGCAGCCTCTGGCTGACAGGCAGCAAACAAAACAAAACACACACACACAAAAACAAAAACCGAACTGAAGCCCTCAGTCCTATCACCTCAAGGAACTGAATTCTGCCAATAACATGAGTGAGCTTGGAAGTGGATCTTTCCCCATTTGAACCCAGGGGAGACTGCAGCCCCAGCTAACACCTTGATTGAAGCCTTGTGAGACCCTAAGCAGAGGACCTGGTTTGGACTTAGAGATAGGGATGCCTGGGTGGCTCAGATGCCTTCGGCTCAGGTCATGATCCCAGGGTCCTGGGATTGAGTCCCGCATTGGGCTCCTTGCTCAGCTGGGAGCCTGCTTCTCCCTCTCCTGCTGTTCCCCCTGCTTGTGCGCTTGCTCTTTCTCTCTCTTTCTGACAAATAAATAAATAAAATCTTAAAAAAAAAGAAAAGAAACTTAGAGATAGTAAATGTCTGTTGGTTTAAGTCACTAAGTTTGTAGTAATATTGTTACACAGCAATAGTAAACTAATAAATGTATGGATATTCATACCTTTTTTCCTGATTTTTAAAATTTATAAATAAAAAACATTATAAGTAACCTAAGACTGATGAATCACAGACCTGTACCTCTGAAACAAATAATACATTATATGTTAAAAAAAAAAGACAGTAGGAAGGGAAAAATGAAGGGGGGAAAATCGGACGGGGAGACGAACCATGAGACACTATGGACTCTGAGAAACAAACTGAGGGTCCTAGAGGGGAGGGGGGTGGGAGGATGGGTTAGCCTGGTGATGGGTATTAAAGAGGGCACGTTCTGCGTGGAGCACTGGGTGTTATACACAAACAATGAATCATGGAACACTACATCAAAAACTAATGATGTAATGTGTGGTGACTAACATGACATAATAAAATAAAATTAAAAAAAAAACATTATAAGTAATCTAAAGAGCCTCACATCTCTTCAAGACAAATTTTGCCACCAGAAGCATTTGGGCAGCAAATACAGGAAAAGACTGTTGGTTTTCAGTCTTTTGGGCTTCCAAATTAAGATAAGGAATTGTAGACTTGTATCATATAACCTTATAAGGTTGCTGGGGGATGGAAAAAAATACTATGTGTTAAGGGGTTTGGAATAGGATTTAGCATATAGGAAGTACTCCATAACTATTGGCCATAATTATGATTAGAATCAGAGCTCCTGGGGCAGGTCAGCCTCTCTGCTGCTATTCTTTGCAAGTTACTTCTCAGTTTCCCTATCTCTAACAGGAAGGCCTCTCAGAGGACCCCAGAGTTGGGGGAATAACTCCTGTTTATTGAGTCCCTATTCTGGGGAGACTTGGGCTGGGTGCTCAGTGAGCTGTAATGTGAACTGCTTCTGAGTGAAAGGCGTATGGTCTACTTGTGGCCTTACTGCTGAAGAGGTGCACAACCCTAGGGAAGTGGCTTCTTGCTGAGTCTTAATTTCTTGATCTGTCAGATGGGGCTGGCTGATCCCTCCCACCTCATTATGTGAGAGGAGAGGTATGACAAGTGTACCCATTCTAGACTGAAGGATTATTTTCGTTTTTAATGTCATTTGAGGGGAAGAACATATGCAAGGATCTGCCTGATCTTTCCTTATATACACGAAGAAAATGCTCCCAACCCTAATACTAAATAAACCCCACCTCCACCCCGCACAGAAAACAGAGGAGTGGCTCCTTGTCTTTTGCTTGGTCTTCTGTGCAGTTGGAGTGAGGACTGCAGGTTTCCACCTGCCCCACCACCATACCCACCCTCTGCATCTCTTATTTCTTATGCAATAATGACCTGTGTCATTACTCATTACCCAGCTCCCTCACTAGACTATAGGTTCATGAGGGCAGCCCAGTGCCCTGCATGCACCTCAATAAACATGGAATCAACGAAAACAGGAAGAGGAGTAAAGAGATTATTACTAGGTAAACAGGAGGGTGAGACACTTCAACCAGCACACTTACTGATGAAAGCCCCAGGGATGGTCAGAGTAGTCAAATTTGGATATATTTTGAAGGTTGAACCAATAGACTTGCTGAAGGATTGGAAGTGAGGGAAAGAGAGAAATCAAGGCATTGTTCATTCATTCATGTTTAACTAATAATTATTGGCTATTGACTAGATACTAGGTACTATTTAAGATGCTTTAGGTACAGCAGCAAATAAGAGAAGGTCCCTGATGTTTTTATGTTCTAATTGATGGAGACAAGCAATAAACAAACCAGATATTACACAGAATGTTAAGTACTAAGAAGAAAATAAAAGAGGGCAATGTAACAGGTTATGAGGTAGAATATATTTGGCTGAAAACCCAACTCAAAATGGCTTTAGCATTAAGATTTTTATCTCATTGGAAAAGTCAGAGTAGGATTGTTCCATGATTGGTTACTCGGTGACTCAATGGCATCATGACTCCAGCTTAGCATTTCTGTGATTCTCAAGTTTTCTTCTCATGCTTGTAAGATGACCCTACAGTTCTAAGCAATATATCCTCCCACTAAGGTATAGGCAGGGAAAATCTATTTTTTTTCTCACATCTCTCTCTTTTTGAAATCTAAATTTAATTAGCCAACATATGGCAGATTTAGTGTTCAATAATTTATCAGTTGTATATAACACTCAGTGCTCGTCATATCACGTGCCTTCCTTAATGCCCATCACCCAGTTACCCCATCCTCCCACCCACCTCCCCTACAGCAAATTTCAGTTGGTTTCCTATAGTTAAGAGTCTCTCATGTTTTTTTCCCTCTCCGATGACTTCCCATTCAGTTTTCCCTCTCTTCCCCTATGATCCTCTGTGCTATTTCTTATATTCCACATATGAGTGAAACCCTATGATAATTGTCTTTTTCTGAGTTATTTTGCTCAGCATAATACCCTCCAGTTCCATCCATGTCCATGTAAATAGTAAGTATTCATCCTTTCTAATGGCTGACTAATACTCCATTGTATATATATATACCACGTCTTCTTTATCCATTCATCTTTCGATGGACATCGCGACTCTTTCCACAGTTTGGCTATTATGGACATTGCTGCTATGAGCATTGGGGTGCAGGTGCCCCTTCGGATCACTACATTTATATCTTTGGGGTACATACCTAGTAGTGCAATTGCTGGGTCATAGGGTAGCTCTATTTTTAACTTCTTTTTTTTTTTTTTTTAAGATTTTATTTATTTATTTGACAGAGAGAGAGTGAGAGCACAGTCCGGGAGACAGAGAGAGAGGGAGAAGCAGGCTCTCTGCTGAGCAGGGAGCCCAATGCGGGGCTCGAAGCCAGGACCCTGGCATCATGACCTGAGCCGAAGGCAGACGCTTAACCAACTGAGCCACTCAGGCACCCCTATTTTTAACTTCTTGAGGAACCTCCATACCATTTTCCACAGTGGCTGCACCAGCTTGCATTCCCACCAACAGTGTAAGAGGGTTCCCCTTTCTTCATATCCTTGCCAACATGTGTTGTTTCCTGACTTGTTAATTTTAGCCATTCTGACCATGTGAGGTGGTATCTCATTGTGGTTTTGATTTGTATTTCCCTGATGCCAAGTGATGTGGAGCATTTTTTCATGTGTCTGTTGGCCATTTGTATGTCTTCTTTGGAGAAATGTCTGTTCATGTCTTCTGCCCATTTCTAGACTGGATTATTTGTTTTTTGGGTGTTGAGTATGATAAGTTCTTTATAGATCTTGGATACTAGTTCTTTTTTTTTTTTTGGATACTAGTTCTTTATCTGATATGTCATTTGCAAACATCTTCTCACATTTTGTAGGTTGCCTTTTAGTTTTGTTGACTGTTTCCTTTGTTGTGCAGAAGGATTTTATCTTGATGAAGCCCCAATAGTTCATTTTTGCTTTTGTTTCCCTTGCCTTTGGAGATGTGTCTAGCAAGAAGTTGCTATGGCCAAGGTCACAGAGTTGCTGCCTGTGTTCTCCTCTAGGATTTTGATGGATTTCTATCTCAGATTTAGGTCTTTCATCCGTTTTCAGTTTATCTTTGTGTTGGTGTAAGAAAATAGTTCAGTTTCATTCTTCTACATGTGGCTGTCCAGTTTTCCCAGCACCATTTATTAAAGGGACAGTCCCTTTTCCCATTGGATACTTTCCTGTTTTGTTGAAGGTTAGTTGACCATAGAGTTGAGGGTCCATTTCCGGGCTCTCTATTCTGTTCCATTGATCTATGTGTCTGTTTTTGTGCCAGTACCATACTGTCTTGATGATTATAGCTTTGTAATAGAGCTTGAAATCTGGCATTGTGATGCCCCCAGCTTTGGTTTTCTTTTTCAAAATTCCTCTGGCTACTCAGGGTCTTTTCTGGTTCCATACAAATTTTAGGATTATTTGTTCCAGCTCTGTGAAAAATGTCAATGGTATTTTGATAGGGATTGCATAGAATGTGTAGATTGCTCTGGGTAGCATAGACATTTGAAAAATATTTATTTTTCCAATCCATGGGCATGGAATGTTTTTCCATTTCTTTGTGTCTTCCTCAATTTCTTTCATAAGTGTTCTGTAGTTTTTAGAGTACAGATCCTTTACCTCCTTGGTTAGGTTTATTCCTAGGTATCTTAAGGTTTTTGGTGCAATTGTAAATGGGATTGATTCCTTAATTTCTCTTTCTTATGTCTCATTGTTAGTGTATAGAAATGCAACAGATTTCTGTGCATTGATTTTATATCCTGCCACTTTGCTGAATTGCTGTATGAGTTCTAGCAATTTTGAGGTGGAGTCTTTTGGGTTTTCCACATAAAGTATCATGTCATTTGCAAAGAGTGAGAGTTTGACTTCTTCTTTGCTGATTCAGATGCCTTTTATTTCTTTTTGTTGTCTGATTGCTGAGGCTAGGACTTCTAGTACTATGTTGAACAACAGTGATGAGAGTGGGCATGTGTCAAGTTCCTGACCTTAGAGGAAATGCTCTCAGTTTTTCCCCATTGAGAATGATATTCACTATGGGCTTTTCGTATATGGCTTTTATGATATTGAGGTATGTTCATCAGGGATATTGGTCTGTAATTCTCCTTTATCAATGGGGTCTTTGTCTGGTTTTGGGATCAAGGTAATGCTGGCCCCATAGAAGGGGTTGGGAGTTTTCCTTCCATTTCTATTTTTTGAAACAGCTTCAGAAGGATAGGTATTAATTCTTCTTTAAATGTTTGGTAGAATTCCCCTGGGAAGCCATCTGGCCCTGGACTCTTCTTTGTTGGGAGATTTTTGATTACTGCTTCAGTTACCTTGCTGGTTATGGGTCTGTTCAGGTTTTTCTGTTTCTTCTTGTTTCAGTTTTGGTAGTTTATAAATTTCCAGGAATACATCCATTTCTTCCGAGTGCCTAATCTGTTGGCATATAGTTGCTCATAATATGTTCTTATAACTGTTTGTATTTCTTCAATGTTAGTTGTGATCTCTCCTCTTTCATTTATGATTTTATTAATTTGGGTCCTTTCTCTTTTCTTTTTGGTAAGTCTGGCCAGGGGTTTATCAATCTTATTAATTCTTCTAGTTTCATTGATCTGTTCTACTGTTGTTCTGGTTTCTATTTCATTGATTTCTGCTCTAATCTTTATTATTATTTCTCTTCTCCTGCCAGGTTTAGGCTTTAGTTGCTCTTCTTTCTCCAGCTCCATTAGATGTAAGGTTAGCTTGTGTATTTGAGACTTTTCTAATTTTTTGAAGAAGACTTGGATTGCTCTGTATTTCCCTCTTAGGACTGCCTTTGCTGCATCCCAAAGGTTTTGAACAGCTGTGTTTTCATTTTCATTTGTTTCCATGAATTTTTTAAATTCTTCTTTAATTTCCTTGTTGACCCATTCATTCTTTAGTAGGATGCTCTTTAACCTCCAAGTGTTTGAGTTCCTTCCAAATTTCCTCTTGTGATTGAGTTCAAGTTTCAAAACATTGTGGTCTGAATATATGCAGGAAATGGTCCCAATCTTTTGGTATCAGTTGAGACGTGATTTGTAACCTAGTATGTGATCTATTCTGGAGAATGTTTCATGTGCACTCGAGAAGAATATATATTCTGTTGCTTTAAGATGGAATGCTCTGAATATATTTGTAAAGTCCATGTGGTCCAGTGTGTCATTCAAAGCCCTTATTTCCTTGTTGATCTTCTGCTTAGATGATCTGTCCATTGCCATGAGTGTGGTGTTAAAGTCCCCAACTATTATTGTATTATTATCAATGTGTTTCTTTAATTTTGTTATTAATTGGTTTATATAATTGGCTGCTCCTGAGTTAGGAGCATAAATATTTATAATTGTTAGATCTTCTTGTTGGATAGACCCCTTAATTATGATATAATGTCCCTCTTCATCCCTTACTACAGTCTTTCGTTTAAAATCTAATTTGTCTGATATGAGGATTGCTATTCCAGCTTTCTTTTGAGGTCCATTAGCATGATAAATGGTTCTCCACCCCATCACTTTCAATCTGGCGGTGTCTTTGGGTCTAAAATGAGTCTCTTGTAGAGAGCATATGCATGGGTCTTGCTTTCTTTCTTTTTAAAGATTTTATTCTTTTATTTGATATATGGTGAGAGCACAGGCAGGGGGATCGAAAATAAAAATGGCCATACCCTGATCTCCAGCCCCAGGGCTGAAAGATCATGGCCCCTGCCTTCAGTAAATCCACAGCAGTCTTCACTTTTGTGAGTGCCAAACTCTGTAGACTCCTGCAGTTCACACCCACACTGATCCTCCTGGGGGAAGGCAGAGGGTCACAGTGCTTCTGTCCTTTGCAGGGCCCCCACATGGAGAGCCATCACCTGGTCATGCACACTCCCATGCCACCCCTCTGGGGAGAAGGTGGAGGGTCACCGCTTTTTTGTCCTTTGCAGGGCCCCTGCATGGAGAGCTGTCTCCCAGTCATGCCAGGGTTTGCGGTTTATGGCAAATGGAGTTGATAGCCCCCTCCTGGGCTTGCTGACCCTAACTCATTTCCCCACCCCAATGCTTGGGAACTCTGCAGGCTCAGGCACTCCTGTTCTGTGACCTTGCGGATCCTGAGACCGCACTGTCCCACCTAGGATTCTGCCCCCCTTCACCACCTGAGCACCTTTCAGGCAGGGACATGTCTCACTGGAGCAGATTTCTAAAGGTTCTGATTTTGCTCTCCAGGGCTATATCACTTTCCATTAGCCGACTTACAGAGGCTCCCTCCCCCTGCCGTTTATCTTCCAAAATACTCCCTCAGGTTCACTTCTCCACACTTCCTACCTTGCAAAAAGTGGTTGCGTTTCTATTTGTATAATTCTAGCAATTCTTTTCTTATATCTGAGGTTGAATTCATAGGTGTTCAGAATCATTTGATAGTTATCTAGCTAAATTCAAGGGATCAGATGAAATGAGGCCCCCTACTCTTCTACCATCTTGCCTCCCTCCAGCCTCACATCTCTCTTTCAAGATCACAGAAATCTCCTAGAAGAACCCTCCGCTATACCCTTAGTATTATAGCACATACCATTGCTAAAGCACCCTTGCCAAGGGAAACGAGACATCATCTTTGGCCTGGATTGTCATGATTTATCCCTTGGGGTTGGGCATGGGCCTGACCACCCTTGTAGCATGTAGGTACTGGATACCTGAACAAAATCATGATTCTGTTAAAGGGGTGAGGAGGAGAGAGGGAATGACCATAAGCAAGACACCGTCATCCACAGAGAGGCAGGGAATAATTAAAAAGGGGTAAGGTGACCTCCATAGAGATGGTAATGCCTGCTTGAGTCTTGTCAGGAAGTAGTTGTCAGTCTTAGGAAGTCTGGGGACTAGCCCTCCAGGTGTAAAGAAGAGCAAATGCACTTCTTATGAGTATGAGTACAGGGTTTCTTTTTGGGGTGATGAAAATGTTCTAAAATCGATTGTGGTGATGGTTGCACACCATCTGTGAATATACTAAAATCTATTAAATTATATACTTTAAGTGGGTGAATTATATGGCATATGAATGATATCTCAAAGATGTTATTTTTAAAAAAGAACAGTAAATGCAATGCCTTGAGACTAGACAAACTTAGTATGAATCACAAAAATGGTTTGAGTCACTGGGTCAGATTCAGTGGAGAATTCTTGTAGCCAACCTTAGTTATAGTTCATCCATTCACAAAGAGTATGAAACTCAATTTCAGAACTTTTAATAAAAGGTAGTGAAATACCCTGTATTTCAGGTGTGATATTCCCTGTTGGTGTTTCTTTCCCAGGAATGCAGTTTTCCTAGGCTTTAATCCACTCAGCACGTGTGTCCTCCAACAGACCTGCAGCCACTAGTAGGTGGAATCTTGTCTCATCTGAAGGGCTTCTTCTATGACTTACAGGGAGATGTTGCATTCTCCTTATGTATAACATCTGGTCTACTAATTAAGCTGATAATTTTCCTTTGGATACAGCTTTAACAATAGATATTACCCAACTTAGTTTCTGTCTTTCTCTTTTGTGGCTGACATTTGCTGTTTTGGGATTGGTTTGTTTGTTTGTTTTAGTTTTACCACAATTACAAGAAAGCATTTAAAAAAATCATTTTAAAATTATTGAACTATAATTGACATACAATGTTATATTAGTTTCAGGTGTAAAACATACTGATTCAACAATTGTATATATTACACGAAAGCATTTTTATCAGAGCTAGTGCTATGCACCTTGCAGCTGGACCTTTCTAACACTCTGCAGAGGTGCAAATGAGCATTTGTCATGAACTGGCACATGTCCAAAGCTGTACAAGGGAGATAGCTCAAGTCCATCTCATATACATAATTGAGGAACAAAAAGAAGGCCAATGTGCTGGAGTTTAGAGAAGGAGATAGGACAAAGAGATAGACAGGGACTAGATCATATAGGGCCTTGATGATCATGAGAGATTAGATTTTACAGCTAAATGTAATTGGGAGCCACTGGAAGTCTTTAAACAAGGACATGACAAAATATAGGTATTTTAAACAGATTAATTTGGAGCCATAAATTTGGGGGAAATAACTGCTACACAAATAACTAAAGAAGACTAGTATCTAGAATATAAAATGTATGCCTACAGATCAATATGATAAAGACAAAAAACACAATTGGAAAATCAGCAAAATACTTGAGGCAGCAGTTCCCCAAAGAGGAAATCCAGATGGTCAATAAACGTGTGAAAAATATTCAAGCTCATTAATCAACCAGGAAAATATATGCTAAAACCACAATAAAATACCCATATAAGCCACTAGATAGGTAAAAGTAGGAAAAAATTCTGATATTACCAAATAACTTTGACAATAGTAATGCAAACTCATCCTCTTGTGGTCAGTATTAAATTGATATAACCATTTTGGAAAATAGAAGGTATACATCTTTTTTATTTTATTTTATTTTTTTATTATTTGTCTGTTGGGGGGGAGGGGTATAGGGGGAGGGGAGCAGAGGGAGAGGAGAGAGAGAGAATCTCAGGCAGGCTCCACACTGAGTGTGGATCCTAATGTGGGGCTCCATTTCACGACTGCGAGATCATGACCTGAGCCAAAACCAAGAGTCAGATGCTTAACTGACTAAGCCACCCAGGCGCCCCCATGTTTATTAAGACAATCCAATATCTATATTCATATATATCTATATATCTCACATATATATATATATATATATCTTAGAGTCTTGCATGTTAGTATCAGGAGACATGTATTAGAATGTTCACTGTAGCACTAGTAATAACTGAAAATATCCCAAAGTCCATAAATCATATAATCTAATGGTACTAATTATGTCTGTTATATTATGAAATTTTATACAGAGCTCCAGCTCTATCCATCAGCATCAGCTCATGAACATAATATTGAGCAAAAAGAAGCAAGTCAAAAAAGAATACATATAATGGGATTCCATTTATATAATTTCAAATTGATAAAATGAAACTATTATTTAGGCATGTATACACATGTGGTAAAATGGAAGTAAGGCAAGAGAATGATTTAAAAAAAAGATTGTGTTTATCTCAATAGGAAGGGAGGAGATGTGAGCAGGAGGCAGCCTTATGAGGTACTAAAAGTGTACACTTTTAGTGAAGTAGTGAAATGAAGAAGTGCTCCATCTTCATTTCTATGAAGCACAAAAGTTTTTAATTTTGATGAAGCTCAGTTTATCTATTTTTTTTCCTTTGTTGCTTGTGCTTTTGGTGTTATACTTAAAAAGTCCTTCTTGGGTCACCTGGGTGGTTCAGTCGGTTAAGTGTTCCACTCTTGATTTTGGCTCAGGTCATGATCTCACAGTCCTAAGATTGAGCCCCACATCAGTCTCTGCTCAGTGGGGAGTCTGCTTGGGATTCTCTCTCCTTCTGTCCCTCCCCTGCTCGTGCACGCTCTCTCTCTCAGTAAATAAATAAATAAAATCTTAAAAAAAAAAAAAAGAAATCCTTCCCAAATCTACAGACACAAGTATTTACGCCTATGTTTTCTTCAAAGAGTTTTATAGTTTGGTTCTTATATTCAGATCTTTAGTCCATTCTGAGTTAATTTTTTGTATATAGTGTGAGATAGAGGGTCCAACATCATTCTTTTGCAGATAATGTTCCATTTCTAAACCTGTGTGTGATACATTGATATTTACTATATAATATATTGTATATACTCTTCCATATGTGAAATATATTTCATAGATTATAAATACAATTGGAAATAATTGCTGGGAACTGTGTGGAGTGCCCTGTCTGTGGAGAATATGTTATAGTGAAATGAAAGACAAATCAGGAACACCAGTTGGAATGTCTTACGGGGTTTTTGGCTGAAGTAACAGGATAGATGGTGGTGCCATTAACTGGGACAGCAATGAATGCAGAAGGAAAAAGGTTTTGGGGGGGAGAAACAAAATTATCTGAAGGATATGTTAAATTTGAGGAGCTTTTCAACATCTACGTGGAGAAGTCAAAAAGGCATTCTGATATATGAATCTGGGGTTTAGTGTGGAAAGTGGGTCTACAGGTATACACTTGTGAGTCTATGGCATACAGCTGTCGTAAAGCTATGGAACTAGTTGAGATTACACAGGGAGACAGTGTAGACACAGGAGGGAAGAGCATCAAGGACTTGTGTAGAGTGTTAATAATTAGAAGGTAGGCAGAGGAAGCAGTGGGTCCTCCCAAGGAGACTGAGAAGGAGCAGCCAGTGAGGAAGGAAGGGAACAGAAGAGTACAGTTTCAGGAAATCTTAGAGAAGAAAGTGTTTCAAAGGGAAAGGAATTGTCAGATACTGCTCAGAGATCAACTATGATTTAGACAGAGAACTAATTATTAGATTTGGCAAAGTAAAGATGGTCAGCAAATTTTATAAGAGATATTTTGTGGAGGAAGCAGGCAAAAACCTGATTGGCTTTACACAGCACACTGGGGAGTTGAACACTCAGTGACCACCATTCAGTTCGATCACTTTCTTCTTTTTTACAGTTTCTTTAAAAAAATACCAGGAGGCATATCGTCATTGGCCACCAATTCTTCCTTATAAAGCAGAGCGTGTATTCCTTATTATGTGTAGCTAGCCAGTATCAGAAATGAACCCATTATACCTTTTCAGTCCATGTTATGGCTCACAAAATAGTGATTATCTAAAAAAAGAAAAAAAAAAAAAAAGTTCTCCTGAAGCCCTGGATTTTAATAATGAGCAGGACAAAAAGTCCTCTAGCACTTCTCCTTATGCCACATATATGCAAGAACTGATTCATTTTCTAGACATTAGCGATTAGTGTCTTCATGCAACTCTAAATAAAATATTTGCTAGCATGAGCACAGAACAGTAATTCCTCTTTCACATTAAATGCCATTGACATTATGCAATGTCAAATAAGTTGACAATGGAATTTTGCCAGTAGTTTGTTTTGCTTTTTCTGAGCGTATTTTCAACAACTTTCCAGCTAGTTTTTACAAACCTTTTGACAACATTGAGAACTACCCCATTTAGTATACAAGGAACACAACTCTGAATAAAATATTGATAGTTTTGGTCTCTTTCTGACTTTAGCAAAAATAATTATTTAATCTGTACTATATTGTTCTGTTTTAGTAATGAAAAATTTAATTGGTTTACTGGAGGTTACAGTGTTATGTTAGAAATTGAAATCAAAGCATCATTAATTTCTTGCCAAAACTTGACAAAGTTTCTTAGAAGATAGCACAGTGTGAAAAAAATAACTGCATTGCTAATTTTCAGATATTCACCATCACACTTCATATATTTTTTACTTGTTTCTGTGAAATTATCACATTTACCTCTTATCTAAAAACAGGGGTCCTCTTCATTGTTTATATTTATGACATTCTGAATTTTAATATTTACATTACTATTTTCATCATTATATTTTTGCTGTAGTGCTTCCAAAATTCTTAATAACATTTCTTCAAACATTGGAGATATAAGGCCACACAATAGTAACAACACAAAAATTAAAGTGTTGTGGAAATGTTTTAAATCGAGATGAACTGTACCCGATAATTAAATATTAGTGGAGACAAATTGCCAAGCATGGTTCTTATAGTTCATGTGATATTTTCAAAAATGATGTTATCACAGAGAATGTAGCAGGACTTATTATTTGAAGACAGTAGTGTAAAGTTAGCATTTTTCCTTTTGGAGGCTAAATCACCCAAAAGTAAAGAGTAGAATAAGAAAAAGTATGAGACAAACCCTTAAATTACAAAATAAGCGGATGGGAGTGAGAGTATTGGAGGATGTTAAGATTGCAGATTTTAGAAAGATCTCATTAGATTTAGGGTTTCAGATTGGCTTGGGGTCAGGGTTATGGTTAAGTAGCAAAATATACTGCTTAAAAGTTAAGGACATAGCTTAAATCTCTTGTATAGAGCCTAAATATCTCATTTCAAAGGCAGGAATGCAATTCACAGGTTGGTTGCAGGAGCTTCCCTGGATCAACATGGTTCCAAGAAGCAGAGAAAGTATAGCAACGGATGTATCACATATTGGAGCTGTAGTTGCAGAAAACAGTCTGCATCTGTGACAGCAGAGGAGAAGAGAGACTTTGCATTGTGAACATCCCTGCAGTGGCCTATCTCCATTGCCTGGGGAAAAGTCAAACTCCCACACAAAATACTAGGTCCTAAGCAAGATTCCTGTTGGCTTGGAAAACAGTGTAGATAGCCAGAGTAACAGGAAGCTGCCTGGCTTCAGGAAGCCAGGAAGAGCAGCGCTGGCCTGAGGAAATATTCCTATAGCAACACAATTGTTGTGGGTACCACTGCTTGGAATGGCAGCTGTCTGGACAAGCGGTACCTGGGACACTCTAAGCCAAAGCCCCAAAGAGGACTGAAGCGGTCTTGGTTACTGATAGAAATAGAAACAAATATAGTTTGGAGGAGATCTCTCCAAATTTGGTCCAGAGGACTCTTGACAGATTTATGATTAGGCAATGAACTCAGAAACAAGATTGCCAAACACACAAGAAGGCAATAACCATGAGTGAGAGTCAGCAGAAACAAAGAACAGATTTAGATTCCCTACAAATTTCAAGGATTGGAATTATAATTATATACATACAACGTAAAACAGCTATGTGTGAACTGTTTAAATAAACATGCAATTTAAAAAGTGATCATTCAATTAGAAACATCCAGGAATTTTCAGAAACATTTTGGGAACAATCCAAAAGAAACCAGAAATAAAAAATACAGTTGTTGGCAGCAAAAACAAACAAACAACTGTGAAGGGTTTAACTAGATTAGATAACTCAAGTGAGAATTCGCAAACCAGAAGATATATCTGAAGAACTGATCCAGAATGTAGTAAAGAGAAACAAGAAAATGGAAAATGTGAAAAAAGAAAAAGCTTAAAAGATATGGAAGATGGAATGACAAGATCTAACAGAGTTCCACATAGAAAGAATAATGAGAAAGGAGGAGAGGCAATATATATAGAGATAATGGCTGTGAATTTTTCAGAACTGATGAAAAAGCATAAATCTATAGGTCTTAAAAGCAAAGAAGAAAAAAATACTAAAAATATAATTCAAGAAAAAAATCATAGAAATAAAGAGACTTGAGTCTGAAAACAATATAAAAAGGCAAATATTACTCTACAAAATAGTCCCACATGGTCAACACCAATATATGTCTTCATAAAATTACTAGATTTCAAAAATTAACATTCTTTGAAAGTTAAAATAAATCACTTATAATGAGAAAAATAGGCTGACTTTATATTTTTCCACAATTATTTTTTCCTAGAAGACATTGTAGATAGAGCAATACAGTCAAGGAAAGATGTATGACCCAGGGATTGTATATCCAGTTGAACTGTTGTGTAAGTAAAAAGGCAAAGAGTTCTGAAAACACAAGATCCTAGGGATAATGTTTCTATTAACTCATTTGAAGATTCTGCCAGTGGACAAATTTTATCAAACAATAGATGACTAGAAAGCATAAGGTAGATAGCATTAAGGGCTGTTGACAAATAGGATTAAAACAAAAACAAGGGGCACCTGGGTTAATCGTCTGCCTTCAGCTCAGGTCGTGATCCCAGGGTCCTGGGATCGAGCCCCACATCGGGGTGCCTTCTCGTCGGGAAGCCTGCTTCTCCCTCTCCCACTCCCCCTGCTTCTGTTCCCTCTCTCACTATGTCTCTGTCAAATAAATAAATAAAATTTTAAAAAAACAAAACAAAAAACAAAAACAAATATGGACATTATTTTTACTAAACAGAAAGCTAATCATTAAGAAAGATAATATAATTAATTAAAATTGGAAAGTTGTGGAGAGAAAGGAGAGGTAGAAGGATGAAGCAAGCTACTAATTTATTGCTTAAAATAGGGCATTTATAATCTAAAGAAAGAAAGGATTAGACATTAGACAAAAATACAAATAGTTATAATCATCAGAAGAATTGTGCATATAACCAAGCAAAATCCCACACAGGAAATCATTTTTTAACCTTAAAAGCATGAATCATAGCAATATAATATGACATAACCATGACTAAACATATCTTTCATATCAATAATTGTAAATAATTGTAATAATTATAAACGAGTTAAACTCAGGGGGAAAAGTCAGATTGGATACAAAACAAAAATAATTCTACACTGTAAAGAAAGAGAAACTTAAAACTAGGAGAAGAAAAAGCATTAAATAAGAAAGGGCACTTCATAGGCAAAAGGGTGCAATTCATAGACATAAGAGTTAGGGATATCTACATACAAATAACATAGCATCAGGATAAGCATAGTCCTTAAGCAAAAGTTAAGGTCTATACAGAGAAGTAGACAGAAGCACATTAGTGGCAGGATACTTCAATTCACCCCTCCAGTCCATGACAGATAAAGCATATAAAGAAACAAATAAGGATATAATAGGCTTAAATAACATAATACAGTAGAGTTAATTGGTGTATGTCAAATTCTGTAATTCTGAAATCAGAAAATATGCCTCCTATTTATGTTCCTAATTAAGAAGGAAACCTCAATAAGTTCCAAAAAGAAAAAAAAACCAAACAAACCCAGTACAGATAACTTTCTCTAGTAGCAATACAATAAGACTAGAAGGCAACAAAAGCCCCCCTTGGAAATACAATATCTTGGGCTAAACAGCTCTTGGGCCCAAGGGAAAAATGGAATTGCAGCTATTTAGATAAAACAATAATAAAAACAGTACATATCGGAACCTATGTCATATTGCTAAAGCAGTGTTCAGCACAAACATATTTTAAATACATTTGTAATATGTCACAATTTGCTTAAAATAGCTAGGGATTGTACTAGGGGATTCCAAAAACCTAGTACATACGTAAATATCCTATTTAGTAAGCAAAAATCACTAGCAACAAAATTAAAATCCAAAAATCAACAAAGTTCTAGAAATCAAAGTATCTTTCAAACTGTTATGGTGTCAAAACAAAAATGTGAGTCTGGACATTACCAAGGCAAGTGTTTATTAAGGGCGACTACTGCAATAGAGAGATACTCAAAACCTAAGCAGAAACATCTCTGAGAAGAAGTGGGCAAGCAAAACTTTTATATGCAGAGACCATGGGACAGGTGCCAGAGGAAAGAGGAAGGGGTATACTAAAACTGCAAGGAGGGGGTGGGTCTTGAACTTAACGAACTGTATCGAATACTGTAAAAGCGGGAAGATCAAGGCAGGAAATTTTAGTTGGTGGTTAGGCACATGGGTGGAGTTTGGGTCTGAGATGGAGCAAAGAAAGTTACAGCACAGAAAGTTTGCATAAAGTTCAGGGTCTAGCCGTTCCTTAGCAAACTAAAGTTATGTCAAGCATTAAGTTTGACCAGTTTTGTAATTGGCTATCAGTGCCTGCTTAAATGATTTTGTTTTTTAAGTGGATATAAATTGCATATATTTCAGGTCATGCTGACAGAAACATATCCTAGAATATAGCTTTTATAAATACTCCAAACTAGGTCTTATTCACAGGTGAATAAATTACAAAGCAGCTAGAAAATTTCACCATATTAACTAGTAAGAAAGAATGAAAACAAATGAAGTAAGCATCCAAATGAAATTAAACAAAGATCAGCAAAATAAATCTAAGAAAACAGAGAATAAAAAGATATAAATAGAAACTACTTAATTATAAAATAAAAAATGGTGGAATGAAGTAACCCAAGAGCTGGTTGCTTGAAAAAAAAAAAAGATAAACTGTTCAGTGAGTTAATTAAAAAAAAGCACAAATCTACTTGATGCAATAATTTGGAAATTCTAGATAAAATGGATTTGTTTTTAAGAAGCTATAATATACCAAAACTGATCTCAAAAGAAACTGAAAGTCTAAACAAATCAATTACTGTAAAAGAAAGTATAAAGAGCTTTCCCACACAATCAAAGCACTTTTATAAGTTGTTATGCTGCAACTTTAAGGAACAGATAATTCCAAAATTTAAGCTATTCTAGCACATACAGAAAGAAAGAAACCTCCCAAATTCTTTATATGAAGCAAGAATAATTTTGATACTAAATCTGACAAAGATGATAGGGAAAAGAAATGTCCATTAATTTCACTTATAAATATTGATGAAATAATACTAAATAAAGTATTAGGAAAAGGAAACCTGCAATATCTTAAAAGAATAACATGACAAAATGGGATTTATTTCAGGAATATTAGGCATATATTTTATGAATAGATATAAAGAAGATCAACTCTACAGACTTTGAAACAGAATTTGATAAAAATTTAAAAGCTACTTTTGAGTCAAAGATGTTTATAAAAGAATAAGAATAGAATACACTACCTTAACATAAATCTGTTTTAACCGCCAAGCCAGCTTATGTTCAATAGGAAAATATTAGAAGCACTCCCATTAACAAACGGTTAAAAAAATGATGACTATTTCCACTAATATTTTCCTACCTAATGCAATTATCTTTTTTTTTTTTTAAGGATTTTATTTATTTGACACAGAGAGTGAGAGAAAGAGAGCACAAGCAGGGGGAGTGGCAGGCAGGCAGAGGGAGAGGGAGAAGCAGGCTCTCTGCTAAGCAAGGAGCCCGATGTGGGACTGGATCCCAGAACCCTGGGATCCCAGGACCCAGATCCCAGGACCTGAGCCAAAGGCAGCTGCTTAACCAACTGAGCCACCCAGGCTCCCCGCTAATGCAATTATCTTTATAATTTGGGGAAAAATTAGAAGTTAAAAAATATTGGAAATAAATATGCTTGCTCCCATCACTTCTATTCAATGTTGTACTAGAGGTTCTAGCCAAGGCAATTAGGCAAGAAAATGAAATTAAAGGCATCTAGATTAAAAAAGAAGAAGTAAAACTATTTCTTTATGCAGATGACATAATTTTATATATAGAAAATCCTGAAGATTCCACAAATCCATTAGGGCTAATAAATGAGTTCAGCAATGTTGCAGAGACATAGATCAATATACAAAAATAGTTGTATTTCTATATATTAGTAATAACAATCCAAAACTGAAGAAGACAATTCCATTTACAGTAGTATTAAAAAGAATAAAGTACTTAAAATAAATTTAACAAAAGAAGTGAATGACTCATAGTGAAAAAACAAAACACCATTGAAAGAAATTACAGAAGACTGGAATTGAAATGATACCCATGTTTATAGATTGGAATAGCTAATATTGTTAAGATGACAATACTCCCCCAAATTAATCTGCCAATTCAATACAATTCCTGTCAAAATTCCAGTTGCCTTTTTGCAGAAATGGAAAAGCTGGTCCTCAAGTTCACAGAGAATTGCAAGAGGCCCTAAGGGCTAAAACAATCTTAAAAATAAAGCACAATATTCCAGTTACAAAATAAATAAGATACAGTGATATAATATACTTCATAGGGAATATAGCCAATAATACTGTTACTATTTTCTATGGTTACGGACTTATTGTGGTAACTATTTTGTAATGTATATAAATATCAAATTATTATGTTGTACACCTGAAACTAATACAATATTGTATGTCAATTATTCTTTAATAAAGACTTTCAGATGCATAACAATAACAAAAAAAGTTTAAAGTTAGAACACACAATTCCCCATTTCGAAGTTACTTTAGAGCTATAGTATTCAAGACTATGTGGTACTGGCATAAGGATAGACATATAGGTGAGTGGAATGAACTGAGAGTCCAGAAAAAAACCCATATACTTATGGTAAAATGATTTTCAATAAGGCTCTCAAGACAATTTAGTGGGAGGAAGTAATAGTCTCTAATGAACAGTTCTGGGGCAATTGGAATTTACAAACAAATTTAAAACCCAAGTATCATATGCTGTATACAAAAATTAACTGAAAATGGATCAACACCTAGATACAGGAGCTAAATCTTATAAGAAAACATAGATAAAAACCTCTATGGCCTTGCATTAGACAGTGGTTTCTTAGACATGGCACCAAAAGCATAAGCAATGAAAGAAAAAAATAGATACATTGGACTTCACGAAAATTAAAAAATTTTGTGCTTCAAGGACATTACCCAGAAAGTGAAAAGACAACCAAAGAATGGGATAAAGTATTCGCAAGTGTATAGAAGAGTATATAGCCTAAATTACATGTATAAAAAGATCAGAGGTGTGTGTATGTGTTTGTATGTGTGTGTTTTCTTATATATTGTAAAATATCTCTGGAAGAATACATAACAAACTGATCACTAGTGGCTAGGGGATGTGGTTGGAAGGAGAATGTTTACTGTTTATCCTTTGACCTTTTTCAATTTTTTTTTCATTTTTTAATTTTTTAAGTAATTGCCCCACCCAACATTGGGCACAAACTCCCAACCCCAAGAACAAGAGTTGCATGCTCTACCGATTGAGCCAGCTAGGCACCCCAACATTTTTCAACTTTGAATCACGAAAATCATATCTATTTTTAAAATAATAAACTAAAAATATAAGAGGATTTCTGTAAAAGAAGTAATTAATCTTAACTTCACATTTATGAACTGTGTGTGGACAAAATTACTTCTTTGCTTTCTCCCCTGAAATGGCCAAACTTTTTTGACCACTCTTTGAGCAGTATTGCCCTAGAACTTTAAACATTATGATCCCAAAGAGTCTACCACAGTTGGGCTCAATATCTGTATCTCTATTACCTTAGGACTAGGTATTATATTCTCATACCAGAAATTAAAATTTAGAGAAATTTAGTTCATAGTTAAATTCAATAAGTACTTGTTGAAAACCTATTATGTAACATAATTTGTTATGGAGAGATGAATGTATCATGGCTACCATTTTCATGAAGCCCACAACCATGCTAAAATACCAAACTATAATTAACCATATAAAATATGTTTCAAATACACCAGCAACACTGTGGCAACCGGTTAAAATAGGCTTATTGTAACACCTCTGTGCCTAAGTTTACATCTGAAAAGATATACTTAAAATTGTTATTAGCAATTACCCCTGGTGGGTGGGATTGGTAGGAAAGAGGTGGAGGACTTGTACTTCTTTAAATACTTAAAAAATGAAGATGGTAGAATCGTGAGTGACTTTATTTAGTTTTAGGGTTTTTGTTTTTCAAATATAGGAACAAATTTAAACAACCACATAAAGTTATTTCTTCGCATAATCAAGACAAATTCTATTTCTCTCTTTCCCAACTCCTTCACTTAACAGTTAGTATGAAAACCTGGCACTTTGTGTTTTCTTTGACCCTTGTTAAATTAAGAAGAATGTACAGTATACTAAAGGATAAGATCATCACCCAAAATGTGAAACCTAGAAACTGAATTTATTGCTTACTTAGGTAAGGGAAAGCTATGCTCATCAGACACAGTCTCACTGAGCGGTGCAAATAGAGGTTTTAAGGGAAGTATTGTTTTGGGACGTATTGGTTACCAAGGCAGGAGTAGTTGAAAATCAGCCTTAGAAACACAGGTTATAAAAGCCTGTATCCTGTTTCTGAGGTGTGTTTACTGGAGTAAACTGTCACTGATCAGTTAAATAGCTTCAAAACCAGCTTTGGTCTTTGTTACCATGGTTATAAAAGTATCAGTCTTTTCCTAGGTTCCTGGGGATTTTTTTTTTTTAATTCTTAAAAAATAAGTTATGTCTCTTTTTGCCTGCCCTTGCTTTGAAAACTAGAGGGGTCTTGCACTGAAAGGAAACAATTTCCTTAGACTAATCATAATTTGTTATTAAAAGGTCTTAATAGAGCTTATTCATTTTCTATTGCCGCAGTAACAGATTACTGCAAATTTAGTGGTTTAAACAACACGAATTTATTATTTTATAGTTCGGTAGGTTAGAAGTCTGACACAGGCCTCACTAGGCTAAAATTAAGGTGTTGGAAGGGCTGCATTCCTTCTGGAGGCTCTGGAGAAGAATCTGTTTCTTCTTCCAGCTTATAGGGGTTGCCCACATTCCTTGCCTCACGGCCTCCCTCCTCCTTCAAAGCCAGCAACAGAGCATTCCTCTGACTTGGCTTCTGTTGTCACATCTTTCTCCGATCCTTCTTTCTGCCTCCCTCTTTCCCTTATAAGGACTTTTATGATCACGTTGGGTCCAGCTGGATAATCCAGGAGACTCCGAAGATCTGGTGATAGAAGGTCCAAGACTGGTATGGTAGCTCCACAACACCATCACCTGACCCCTTCTGTCTTGCCGTATACATAGTTTGCAATGACTGTAAGTCTCAAGCATCATGCATGTGTTCCAGGCAAGAAGAATGAAATGGAAGAGACAGTACCAGAAAAATGCAGTTTACGTCTCATTTGCCAGAACTGAGTCATGGGGGCCACCTCTACCTGCAAGGCAATCTGAGAAGCACGTTAGCTTTCTTGCATCTCTAAAAAGGGAAGGAGAATGGAAATCAGTGTCGGAATGAGGGTTAGCTGTGCTAACCTCCTGAATGACTGCAACAACTAAGTGAACTTAACAAAGAACTTTGTCCAGTTACTGAAGAGCAGGTACCAGCTGCTAGAATTTTAGTGGACTACTTGCTGCACGTGTTGTAGGATCCCTGGTGACACTCTCCTCCACTCCGGAGGGCTCAGGCACAAGAGATGAAGTTGAACCTGGGGCAGACAGCTTCATATTAGGGCAGCCCCCCCTTTCTATTCCCTACCTGAGTGTAATCCCATGCTTCTTGTACAGTCTCTTTGGGAGTAAATGCCAAGTCGCATGCCTCCCAGTGCAGCTGCAACACATTAGTCAGAGATTTCACAATGAATGCTTCTGGAAACTAGGTGCAATCTGACCTGTTAACATTCCACATTTATCTTACTTCGCTACATTCTGGAGAGCAGGGTGGCAAGAAGGCAAATCTAAGGTCGTATCCCCGGGGTCCCTGGGTCTCATGTATGAGTTCATGCCAGCTGAAAACCCTCTTCTTGCAGGAACCGGGTACCTAAAATATAGTGTCCCTTTCTTCCTCTTGAATTCGGAATCAGTTGAAAGAGATACAGAATCAGACAAATGAAGGTCAAACTGTCACCTTAATAAAGCTGACTGGAAGACATGGCCAAGTGGGCACTGCCTATACTTTTCCCAGACTTATCCAGTAGTTACTGGTACAGTTGAACAACACAGGCTTCCCAGTAGAATACAGGCCCGTGAGAGGAAAACTGACACACTCTCTGCAAAACACAGGTCTAGAAATGGTAGGGGAAGGGCTGAGCTGTTTATTCTCCCCAACTCACGTGTCCAACGAGGCTCTCCTGTTCCCCTGGGGAGGAGGAAATGAAGGGTGGAGAGAGGTTGTGATTCTCAGCTTTCCAGGAAGTTTGAGGTCACCCAGGTTACAAATGAGCACCAGGTTAGAGAACCATTTTGGTCTCCCTTAAGTTATTGCATATGGAAACACAAGGGGTGGAGATGACTGTTCTTCCCTATAGCTAGGAAAGTTCATTTTGTGTTTGTGTGTGTGTTGTTTTTCTTTTTAATTAAACTTTATTTTGAGATAATGATAGATACATACACAATTATAAAAAATAATACAGAGGGATCTCACACTGCCTTTATCTGGCTTTCTCCAGTGGTAACATTTTGCAAAACTATAGTACAGTATCACAACCAGCACTGATACACTCAAGGTACAGATTATTTCCATCAACACAAGGATCCTTCAGGTTGCCCTTTTATACCCACACTCATTCTTGCCCCCCACACTCCAGAAAGGTTCATTTTAATGTGCTCTGCTCTTTTTGTAAATGGCAGATTTCCTCTGATCTGTTTTCCTTCCTTTTAATACAAAGCAAATAGAGACACTTGCTTTCAATTTCTTTTTATCAGTAGGACTATCGTTAGGCAACAAAAACTTAACGCCTCTAGGCTTGTGTTAACACTCTTTCTGTTTGAGAGAATTACCTGGAATCATAAAACAGTTCTTTGGGGAAAGGTGTGTGGGTAGAAAAATAAGTTCATTCATAAAATATTCTTCAGACATTCTTCACTTAGTTTGTAAATACCATGATCAATATAGTTTTTGTTTTTCCTTTGTTCAACATAAAGCCAAAAAACCTCTGGAGCAGATTTTATTTTTTAGAAGGCTATGGCAATGAACTGTCTTCCTCCTGCTTAAGTTTTCAAGAACCAAATAATTAGTATGCTTCTGACTGCCTCAGAAACTCAAAGACACCTGAAACTTTATTCTTTCATGACCCTTCATGACATACCTCAGCATCTCAGAACATGTCTCTCACTTGGTTTACACAATAGAATTTCTGGCATCATCTCAGAAGACTCCCAGAAATGCCCACACCTCACCTGTTTTAGTACCCTGTCCCTCCAGTTCTCCCAGTTTTGAAGGCCCTTTCTAGCCTCACTTACATCCCAAGCTTGGAGGCCCATCCATTGTTATTTGCATCTTTCTCAACTCTCTCACATTCTTACTCTCCTGTTTCACCTGCACTGTCACCCCCCAACCAACAGTCTACCTTCTCCATTGCTATTAGGAAGGAACTTGGCAAAGAACATACAATATTGGGTTTTACATGGGACAAATACAGATTCAGATCTCAATTCTGCTCTTTTGTCTGCAGCGGACATTTATTAATTTTTGCTCACCATCATCCAACCCCTTTTCTTTTGACAACAGCACTACAATTCTGCTTTAGTGAATTACCTGCCCAACCCTCCAGGCTTGGAGGCAGCTCTCCTAACTAAGCATATGACCCTTACTAGGGCAGTTTCTCTCTCTCTTGAACTGGACTCTGGAATGGAGTGACCCAAAGACATTAAGTGATTTACATGGGCATCTCTCTGTTTCTACTGCTGAGACCTGGAAAAATGTTTTGTCCTTTACATACTGGTCATTAGCCTCTTCTTTGTTTTGATAGCTTGCACATATCCTCCCAATGAAATTCCTTTTATCTCCTATTATCCAGAGTGATTTTCTATTGTTTGCAACCACAAAACCCTAATGAACTAGCTGCGGAAGATAATATTAGTGACTTAAATTCTGGATAATCAAGAAAAATTACATTTACATATATGGATGTCATGAGCATTAAATGTGAAAACAAACTTAATGGTTCTGGCATATAATAGCCACAATAAATCCGTGACGTCTAAAAAAAAAAATCCATGACCTCTAAACTCAGGTGAACCTCCAACAGAGCTTGGCAATCTTTTTATTTGTTCTGGGCCATCTGCTTCTCCAAAATTCCCTCAGCAGATTTTACAAACATTTACAATTTTCTTCAAGCTGCCCTTTAACCTCACCCTCAAGCTCAACAGCTTGTCTTAAGCATAACAGGAGAATGTCAAGGAGACAGAGGTACCAGGTTTGCAGAACCTTGGAAGGTTTTATTGACCTTGTGATTCATGCCAGTGTCGTGATGTCTCAAACCTAGCTTGTGAGAATAAACTTCTGAAAAAACATATATAATCAAAACCTTCCCAAATTTACAACATTGATTACAACAATGGTAAGAGTCTCCTTACCATTACCTACATCCTATAAGTGTTTGTAATACTTGGAGTAATTCAGTGGTTCTTTTGCATATATGTACCAGTGTTATATGCAGAGTTAGACTGGGCAGATTGATGGAGTGAGGTTGTATTCTGCTCTGCTGCCAAAATTCTTCCTCCTAAGTTGACAATCTTGGACTTGAAGGTCATATCTAGTAGCTAGAGATGCTATTTGAAATTTTTTGTGCCTTCTTCCTAGTCAATCATCAGAACATCAAGATTACATGTGGCTACAAATAAT
>NC_138373.1:91226596-91271842 GCF_054177405.1 Leptonychotes weddellii
ATTAACATAACATAACATAATAAAATTAAAAAAATTGAAGTATAATTAACATACAATGTTATATTAGTTTTAGGTGTACAATATAATGACTCAACAATTCTATATATTTCTCAGCGCTCATCAAGATAAGTGTACTGGTAATCCCCTTTGTCTATTTCACCTGTTAATTATGTCTTAGTTACAAGAGTCTATAAAGCATTCTCAAAATGACAAAAATACAAGCATATCAGTATAAAACAGTACAAGCCATAAATTTATGAAATCCCAGTAAATAAAAAGTAGCACTATGAGATGAAGGAAACTTGACTAACTTGCAAAGGTGGTGTCAGGGTATTTAGAACCAAGCCTTGTCCCTTTTTCATTGATTTCTAGATAAAGAGGCTCTTCTTATATATTTTTTCTTTCCCTCCCTCCCCCCCCCCACTTTGCCCTTCCTTTCCCTTCTCTTCCTTTCCCTTCCTTTCTTCCTTTCTTCTTCTCTGCCTTTTCTCCTTAAGTAATCTAGGACTAGCATTAAATCTGTTAAGACATGGCATTTCCTCAGTACATATGTTTCATATTTTCATTCTATTTAATATTTCATTTTATTTTACAATTTCCCCCCACACTACTGAAGTTTTTCAGTGTTTAGATGTTTTCCCCTGGATGAAAGCTGAGTTTTTCTTGTGATCCCTGATCAGTTTTATTTTATCTTATTTTTTTCCTGATCAGTTTTATACCTTAGAAGAACAGTAGCACTGCTGTCTGGTTTCTGGCAGTCTCTTTGACTAGATGACCTACAGAGATGGTTTCATTAGCCTTAGAATGAGGCTCTGGAGACTCCAAGAGGTAGAGAAATTCTGGGTGCTCAGTCTCAATACCAGTGGTTTCCCTGGCAAAAATAAGGTTTGTGGCTCGAATAAAAGGAAACACCTACCCACCTGACATCTAGCTTTGCTCCTGAGGAGTGGCACATACCAATAGGGAAATGTGAAAAGCTCCTGATCTTGTAGGTGTATGAACAGCAGGCTGCTGCCCGGAATGCTTGACTGGGCATCATGACATTACTGAGCCTGATAAGCTCCTGCTCACAGCACATTTACATGGTACAAGTGTGAGGAGAGCAGGTGTAGCTGCAGTAGCAACATCTGTGTCTGTGCTAACAACACACTGTGGGACGGGGCTCAGAACATGGTCTCATGACAGTACGTTAGGAGGGGTTTAGGTCTGAAACCCTGAACATTCCAGGGAGAGGTTGGTCTTATTTGAACAATGTGTCCAGGGGGACAGAATGTGGAAAGATTCTGGGAGTCTTGGCACAGCTACCATGAACTATTTGAAGGAGGTGCTGACAGGTAGGAGTTGATTATGAGGCTGGGTGTAGCTCTTGCTTTTACCAATCTCTGCATAAACTGATGATGAGGGTGAGCTGTCTGCTCTTCTTTATGTTGAACTAAAATGATGAATAATGGCTGGGTAGACCATATTGGTGGCTTCTTCTAGGAAGAGAGGGAAACCCTCTTGCTGGGATCACACTCCATCATGCCTTTGCACTAGAGGTTGTACCAGATGGATGAAACTCTTTTTGGAGATAAGGTTTCCTTCAGAATATTTTTTAAAAATTTCCCCTCCCAATTAGTAGTTCTAGAAGTAATTGATCCCCTCGACCTGAGCCAACATATCTACCTATTGAGAAACCTGTGGGGCGGCTGTCACACTCCTAAGCCAGGAGTTGGTTATAATGGTATGGAGTTCAAGAAAGAGAACGAATCTGGAGATTTAGATTTGGCAGTTGGCAGCATATAGATGGCAGCTAAAGCCACTGGAATAGAAAAAATACAGGGAGAATGATTAAAATAATAAGAAAAAAGAGGTAAGGGTTGAATTGTGGAGAATGCCAGTACTTACAGGGAGGTAAAGGAAGAAGATCAGCAATGGAAGCTGAGGAATAGTCACGAAAGGGTTAGGACAAAAGCCAGGGAGGAATGGTGTCACAGTGGCCCAGGGAAAAGAGGTTCATGGAAATCAAACGCTGCAGAGATTAAGTAAGGGCTGAAAATGTATTGGAATTTTAAACCAAGAACTCCTTGCAACATTCCAGTGACCTGGGGACCGCAGCTCCACTGGAAAGTTTACTGTGGGCCAAAGAAATGGGAGGTGAGGAAATGGAAGTGTGTGTGGACTTTTCTTTCATAAATTCAACCATGGAGACAGAGTGGGTAACTAGAGCTGAACTAGGAAGAGCATTTCGGAAGGGTTTTGTTTTTTCTTTTTTTCCCCAAGAAGGTATAGAAGTGGAGCTTCAGAGTACAGTTTCAGAGTATCTAGAACCAAGATAGGGGAAGACCTAGTAAGGAGGAAGTAGTTTAAATTGAAAGAGCAAAAGGGTGATGGAGTGGGAAAGGATACAAGGGAAGGGTGGTAGCCAGACTCCAAGATGTCGCCCAATGAGCCCTGCTTCCCGGTATTCACACACTGGGGTCATCTCGTCCCAGGTCGTACCAGGGGTGGTCTTCATGACTGATTGAATACAACAAAAGTGATGCTATGTCGCTTCTGAGATGAGGTCATAACAGACGCTGTAGCTTTCATCTTGGTACCTTCTTTCTCTCACCATTCGCTCTGGGGGAGGCTGGCTGCCACTTCATAAGCAATCTTATGGAAAGGCACACCTGGTGAGGGACTGAGGCTTCTTGCTGACAACCAAGTGCCAAGCTGGGAAGGGGATCCTCCGGCTCAGGTAAGCCTTCATATGACTGCATTCCTGGCTGACATCTTGGCTGTAACCTCATGAGATATTCAGAATCCTAGATTCTTCACCATTTGAAATGGTGTGAGATAAAAAATGTTTATGGTTTTAAGATGCTAAGTCTCAAGTAATTTGCTATGCAGTATCTGGGAGGAAAAGGTGTTCCTCAACCCTGTGAAGGTCCCAGGCTGGGTCTGAAAATTAAACAGACAAAGACAGGTTAGCAGGAGAAAAGTACAAACTGAATACAAGTTTTATGTGACACAGGAGGCTTCATAAGGAAATGAAGACCCAAAGAAACAGAACTGAGTACTTTTATGCTAGGTTTGAAGAGTGCATTGCTGTGGAGGAATATGATAGATTAAGGAGTTTGAGGTAATTGTAGTAACACACTTAGCAAGGCCTGTTTGTTTGGATTCTTCTTGGTGTCCTTTTGTCCTGGGGATAACGATGCGTTTTCCAACACATACAGGGAAGGCACCTCTCACATGAGGGTTTTATGACCTGATTCAAGGCAGAAGTGTAGGAGGAAGGTCAGAGTGATCTTCCTGCTTCTGCTTGTTTTCTCAAACTCCTTCATTTAAAATATTCAGTATTCATATTTTGGGATAGTGTGTTCTGAACCCCATCAGCATAAATAGATAAATAATACAGGAGGGAACAGCTTTGCGCAGGAGGATGTTCTCTGCTTCCTCAGAGACGTTATCAAGTTGGGTCATTTTTATAAGTTCTTGTTCTTTAAGCTTATTTTTTATTGCTTATTCTTGGTATCTTGAAATATTTTATTTTTTAAAGATTTTATTTATTTATTTGACAGAGAGAGACAGCGAGAGAGGGAACACAAGCAGGGGGAGTGGGAGAGGGAGAAGCAGGCTTCCCGTGGAGCAGGGAGCCCAATGTGGGGCTCGATCCCAGGACCCTGGGATCATGACCTGAGCTGAAAGCAGATGCTTAATGACTGAGCCACCCAGGCACCCGAAATATTTTAAATTCTAACTTACAACTAGACTTTAATCATTTTTATTGCTCAAAAAAAAACAAAAACAAAAAAAAACCAAAACACCCCACAGCAGAATCTCCTACTTTTTGTAACATCCCACTCAAAGTTGTCTGTAATACCTTTTAGCTGATAGCCATTTAATAATTCATTTGATAAATATTTATTATGTGACATTGTTATAAACTTTAGAGAAAGCAGTGTTGCTTTTAAAGTGATTAGTAGAGTGCCAACAAGCTATTTGCTAGTATATCCAAATTACCCACCCATACTGAACAAAGCAGTATGGGTATTAAGCATAAAAGCATGAACAAATGTCCAAATAGTATATGTGAGAAGTCAATAATGCAAGCAGAAAAAAATGACACCTACAAAGAACCCATGCATGCATGAAGAACAATCTGAGAATGTATCAAATCAAAGTTGTGTTCAAAGCAAAAATCATGTTTGCATGACGAACACTGGAGTATCAGTTAAGAAAAATGATACCCTTGATCCTAGAACAATGAGAAATTCCTCCTGCAAGTGTGTGTAACTGCCAAATGGGATCATATAAAAGAAATACGAAGGGAAAACTAATTTTGGGGTTAGAACCAGGTGGAACTAAAGCTGTTTCTTGAAGTTCTGCCTCAGGTCATCCAAGAGAGTTGTGCCCCCCTTCAACCCATTTATGATAAGTATAAGATTCATGCATAAAAAATTATTCTGTTGGTGGATGTGACTTATTGCATAATGAACTTGTGAATTTGCAGTCATTTCCATTATCTATCTCAGAGCTTTACTCTTGTATTCATTTAGGAAGGACTTACCTGCAAACCATTGTGCAAAGTTTAAAATGCCAAATATGCCTCAAAGAAATGAAAGACTGGTTTTTTTCCTTAACGAAAGAGTTTTTCTTTTATCACTGTCTCTTCTCCTTTGTTGTATTTTGGGTTTTCCTAGGTTGGAGTAGGCTGGACCACAGTGAGAGCCTGGAGCTTGACCAGGTCATGGGCCGGGCAAAGGTGGCAAGATTAACAGGCCCTGCTGTCAGAACAGAGAAGGGTCTAACAAGGTGGACATAGTTTTCATGGTTTCCCATTAATACTCTGTGGGAAAAATTACAGTACTTGGAAGTGGAAGACCTTGATTTGAATTCTGATTTTACTATTTAGTAGCTGTGTGATACTGAGCAAGAGACAAACCTCCCTGAGTCTCAATGTCTCCTCCACAAAGTAGAGCTAAAAAAACCCTGCCATTATTACATTCGATTTTTTTCTTAAAAGTCAAATAGCCTTGTATCAAATATATGTGAAGCTATTTTTAAAGCTATAAACATATTATTTTTATTGTTGATACTGTTATCATTTCTTCTTACCTTGAATTTTTATGTTCTTGGCAAAAGCTCAGATGGTCTTTAAGTCTTGAGTGCAACTTGAGAAAGGCTAATAGCTAATGCTGAAAAAAAGAAAACAAAACCACTGTCTTTTAAACAAAATTATTAACACATTTGAAATTAATTTTTGAGTCAAAAAATAATGCCTACAAGTCTACATTACTGGAAAATATCGAATATTTCTTTGAGATTGCAAGGACTTTGTATTTAGCACCCTAGAACAAGATTATATTCCCAACATGAAAAAGCTAATCTAGGGGTGCCTGGGTGGCTCAGTTGGTTAAGTGTCTGACTCTTGATCTCAGGGTCCTGAGTTCAGGCCCTGTATTGGGCTCCACAGTGGGTGTGGAGCCTACTTAAAAAACAAAACAAACATACAAAAAACCCCACTAACCTATTAGCATTTGCTATTACAAATAGTTGTCACAAAAACAAAACAATGGAGATTTAATTTATTGATTTTGTAAAAGGTGAGTCCCTAGGATATTAAAACAATTGTTTTTTCTAATTATAAACATAACATGTTCATTGTAGAAAATTTGGAAACTGCATATAAATATAAAGAAGAGAATTGTTAGAACTCATAATCACATTCCTCAAAAATAGTCACTGTTAAATTTTTGTATCATTTTTCCAATTCCCTTCTCCCTCTTTTTGGCTTTTTTCCCCACGTATTTTTAATTATAAGCAGTACTATAGCATTAAATAATCTTTCAAAACATGATTTTTATTATTGTAGTCTAGCATTGTTTCTTTGCATGTAAAATTTGTGGGTTTTTTGTTTCAAAGGTAAATCTTTTTTTCTCCAAGTATTTTCCTAAGCACCTAGGTTCAAAACCTTGCATTACTCTGAACTCCTTCATTTTTTCCTTGTGGGAAGTCATCTGAATTGACTCAATTCTGAATCAAATCTGAATTCTAGCACTGAATCCTAAGAATTCTTTCCTTTCTATCCGACTATCATTGGCCTAGGCCAGGCTCTTGTTTCCTCTGCTCTAGACTATTAAGGTAGTTTTCTTACTGGTCTCCTTCTTTCTAGTTTTTTTTTCTCTGTAATTCATTTTACAAACCTCTTTAGAGATGTATTTTTTTTTAAGATTTTATTTATTTATTTGATAGAGAGAGACACAGCGAGAGAGGGAACACAAGCGGGGGGAGTGGGAGAGGGAGAAGCAGGCTTCCCGCTGAGCAAGGAGCCTGATGCGGGGCTGATCCCAGGACACTGGGATTATGACCCGAGCTGAAGGCAGATGCTTAACGAGTGAGCCACCCAGACGCCCCTACAAACCTCTTTAATGCATCATTACACTGCTCAAAAATATTGACTGTTTCTATATTCTATAGCAGAGGTTGCAAAGTGGAGCTCCAGGGCTGGATACGGTCTGCAAATTTGTTTTATTGCTTTGCAGTGTTTTGAACATTGTTTTTTTTAATTAGTTGGAATCCTTTAGGTGGGTCATATGCTTCACTGATTTATGTAACTTGCCAAGGAAAGCTGAGCAGATTTTGCATTGTATAACTCCAGGGGGCACTGTGTACATAGCACCCCCTATAGTTGTGCAGTGCACAACCTGGTACCATCACAGCTCTACCCTGTGGCCTGGCTAAAACCTCTGGACGTTTGATGCTCTACACTCTAGTCTATACAATATGGCAAAGAAAACTGATGTCTTGTCTAACCCTGTCCACAATAATGACTAATCAAGCCCATCCTGTGCCAAAGCCTAGAAAAGGCTGACGTTTCTAAAAACATTGAGCTTCTATTTGAGTCTTAAAAAAACAGGAATATTGGTGCCTGGGTGGCTCAGATGGTTAAGCGTCTGCCTTCAGCTCAGGTCATGATCCCAGGGTCCTGGGATCGAGTCCCGCATCGGGCTCTCTGCTCCTTGGGAGCCTGCTTCTCCCTCTGCCTCTCTCTCTCATGAATAAATAAATAAAATCTTAAAAAAAAAAACAAAAAACAGGAATATTCTAAAAAGCCTTGAATTCTAAGATAAGCCTAAAGTTGTTTTTTATTTCAGAGACAGAAACATTTTGTTTTTCTTTTTTATCAAAATGGACGCAAAAGTTATCCAATCAGAATTACTGACTACCATAGAACAAACTGAATTATCGCCTGACCTTGCGATTTTTTATTCAAAGGCTTCTATTTTCTTGATTAGGTGAGCCAGTTCTGCACTAACTTGTCTCCTTTGCAAATGCAAGTTAAAACTCTGCTCAGTTCTTGAATTTGTGTCTGAGATTTGCAGAATAAAGTTCCTTTAATCCTAATTCTAAACTCTTTACAGCGTGGATCCTACATCCCCAAAGTTTTCTCCTTTGCATAAAAATTCAAACAGACTAATTGACAAACTGACTAATTTCCCCCCCTTCACAATGCTTTTGTTGCTTTTTCCCTTCCCCTGATCCTTTGTTCTCCTTTTCCGGTCCTCTTAACCGATGTCACTTTTGTTCAAGACCATTTTAATCTCACTGCCCATGCAAAGCTTCTTTTGCCACCTTAGTTTCCATCTGTTTTTCTCAGGACTCTCTGCCCTTATTGACTACCTTATCATTTATTTGACACTATGTGAATCCTTTTGTATGTGCATTTTTAAAAATTTATTTTTATCTTTTTTCTTATTATAAAAGTAAAACTTGTTCAATTTAAAATACAGAAAACATAAAGGAGTAAAATGAAATGAAACACTTGTCCTAAAACAATAAATACAAAAGGAAAAAAAACCACCCTAGTTGCGTATTTGTATAATCTTGGGATGGGGAAGGACCATCTAGTCTGGTGCTAAAAATATAAACTTTGAATTTAAAAACAGTAATTTGCCTTTATAAAAGTGTTACCTTCCTACATGGTATTTGTTCCATGGAGTAAAGCATCAGGTTTCTTTTTTGTTAAGGTGAGTTTTGATTTCAGAGGAGACTGATCTCCTTGAACAGAGGTAAAATTGGACAGCCTTTCCAGACCTTGATTCATAGCAGCACGTCTCTCTATAAAGCACTTGTGCTGTTGTCCAGATAAGGGTAAAAAGGTGTAGAATGTTGACACTTAGAATTAGAAACTGTTCCTATCACCAGAGCCTTTGGTTCTAGACAGAGTTTGGACAGTTCCGGCAAGAAAATAATGGAAAATTTGTGATTTCTGGCAACAAAACTACTAAACAGCAGATGGGAGTTAATCGCTCTTCTTTTAGTCTTAGAGCTAGAGAGAAGCTGTTGAACTAGTCATTAATACTTTTGACATCTGAAGAAATCGACCTTATTTTCCAAAAGCCAAAAGAAGGAGTTTTCCCCCCGCCCCCCAAGGAAAATATAGTGAAATCTCTAAGTAATGAGTAACAAATAAAGCACCTTCAAACTACCACGAGTCACCAGTCTGTTCCAATCTGTTGAGTGGGTGAGGTCCGAGTACAGCTTGGAAAGTTCCCTGCCTCCATAATCTCTATGCATGCTCTCTATCCCTCGCCTCAGATGCCTTTTGGGGTTTTCATCTTTTATTATAAACAATTGAGTCTTCCCCCCTCAAACATATGGAAAGTGTAAATCAAGGCTTCTTTAGTAAATTGTGTTTTATTTATTTATTTATTTATATTTATTTTAGATAAATATGTAATCTAAGTAGAGAACGGTGGACTTATTATGCAAATACAAGAAAGCCTTGAAAAAGTCCCTTAGCTGTTCCTTACAGATCCAGTACGTTGGGGTTTAGAGATAGCAAATTGGTTGGGTTGAGGATGGTGGATGGATCCCAGTGTCACAGGGATTAGTGTGGGGCTAGTTCTTTGAGAAAAAGTCATTTTTCACATCAAAGGATATATGCGGGAATTTATTACAATTATCAAGTCACTAATGCCAAACCAAGCCTCCTTTTGTTACTGACCCCCTTCCAAACGAATTGTGAGCCCTAAGCCCAAGCTTATAAAAATTCTGGAGATGGCACTGCCTTAAACCTTTCTGGCAAATATATGTGCACCCTCATTTCCATCCTACCCTCCTTCAGAAGGGCAGAGGTATGTAAAGAAAGAAAATAATAATAACATTTATTAAGCACTTAATATGTGTCAGACACTATTTTGCCTGCTTTATATTTAATAACATATTTACTCTTCTCAACAACTTAGAAGGTATATGCTGTATATCCTCTTATTTTGCAGATGAGGAAACTGAGCTTTGGAGAGGTTAATTTATGTGAGAATCCCTGAAGTCCCAAGAGTTTTCCATGTGGCCCCTGTATTTCTACTTTGCCTCAATTGTTCTTCCCATTCCTTCTTGCACAGGATTTTAATCCTGATCTCTCTCTCCCATCCATTTTGATAAATTCAAATTGCCCAAACAATGGCTGCTAATGTGCATTAACAATTTCCTCCTCTTCTTTTTTTTTTTTTTTTAAGATTTTATTTATTTATTTGACAGAGAGAGACACAGCGAGAGAGGGAACACAAGCAGGGGGAGTGGGAGAGAGAGAGAAGCAGGCTTCCCATGGAGCAGGGAGCCCAATGTGGGGCTCCATCCCAGAACCCTGGGATCATGACCTGAGCCGAAGGCAGACGCTTAATGACTGAGCCACCCAGGCGCCCCATCAATTTCCTCCTCTTCTGAGATGCTTTTCTGACCAGCTGTTCCTAAAACTAGCTGAATTTTGGCTGAAGTCCCCTCCCTGACTCCAGCTAAAATTCCATAAAATTCTTGCCCCTTCCTTCCTGAAGACAAACTGTTCTCTAGTTCCTTCAGGAGCCTTCTCAGGACCAACATTTTATTTATTTATTTTTATTTATTTATTTTTTAATTTAAATTTTAGCTAGTTAACATGCAGTGCATATTGATCTCTGGAGTAGAAGTCAGTGATTCATCACTTACATACAACACCCGGTGCTCATCACAAAAAGTGCCCTCCTTAATACCCTTTACCCATCTATTCCATCTCCCCTCCTACCTCCCTCCATCAACCCTCAGTTTGTTCTCTATTAAGAATCTCTATGGTTTATTTCCCTCTCTGTCTCCCCTCCCTTCCCATATGTTCATCTATTTTCTTTCTTAAATTCTGCATATGAGTGAGATCATATATGGAGTCTTTCTCTGACTGACTTATTTCACTTGGCGTAATTCACTCTAGCTCCATCCACGTCATTGCAAATGGCAAGATTTCATTCTTTTTGATGGCTGAGTGATATTCCATATCACATCTTTATCCATTATATCACATCTTCTTTACCCATTCATCAGTCATCAGTCGATGGACATTTAGGTTCTCTCCATAGTTTGGCTATTGTTGATGATGCTGATATAAACATCAGGGTATATGTACCCCTTTGAATCTGTATTTCTGTATCCTTTGGGTAAATACCTAGTAGTGCAATTGCTGGGTTGTAGGGTAGTTCTATTTTTAACTTTCTGAGGAACCCCCATACTGTTCTCCAGAGTGGCTGCACCAGCTTGCATTCCCACCAACAGTGCAAGAGGGTTCCCCTTTCTCTGCATCCTCACCAACACCTGTTGTTTCTTGTGTTGTTAATTTTAGCCATTCTGACAGGTGTGAGGTGGTATCTCATTGTGGTTTTGATTTGTATTTCCCTGATGATGAGTGATGTTGAGCATCTTCTCATGTGTCTGTTGGCCATCTGGATGTCTTCTTTAGAAAAATGTCTATTCATGTCAGGACCAACATTTTAAAATAAAGTCCTATGCTAATGGTCCTCTGGCTGATTTTTTCCACATTAATTTCCCCAGCCACATGGCTAGGAAGTAGTAGAGCTGAGATTGAGACCCTGATCATTTAACAGCTATACTATATTGGTAATTTTCCATTTTTAAAAGTTTGTTAAGGATGAGTTTATTTGCAAACTGAAATGCCGTTGCTCAGAGAAGTGATCTCATGGTCTGAAGCCAGCTCTTTAGGCTGTTAAAACCACCCCGAACTGCTGTAAATGGAGGAAACAAAGCAATAGTGAAAGAAAAGATTGGAATTGAGTGAATGAAAGAAGTAGTTAGGTATTAGTAGAGTGACCATAAAATTTATTGTCCAACTAGGAGATTTTGGAGAGTGAAAGAGTTACTATTAATATTTATTACTCTAGGACAGTAGGCATAAATTGGGACTATTCTGGACACACCAGTACATATCTTCATTCTAGGTGTAGGTCACAGCTGAATGACTTTGAGCTAGTCTTCTTTTTTTTTTTTTAAATATTTTATTTATTTATTTGACAGAGAGAGACACAGCAGGAGAGGGAACACAAGCAGGGAGAGTGGGAGAGAGAAGCAGGCTTCCTGCGGAGCAGAGAGCCCGATGCGGGGCTCAATCCCAGGACCCTGGGATCATGACCTGAGCCAAAGGCAGACGCTTAACCACTGAGCCACACAGGCGCCCCTTGAGCTAGTCTTCTTAACCTGCTTGAGCCTCAATTTCTTCACTGTAAATGGGAGTGTTGACACCTAACTCAAGGGGGCAGTAGTGAGAACGAAATGAGAGAAGAGTGCACACTTGAATTTGTAAAGTACCATATAAATATAATATTTTTAAATGATTATTACTAATATTACTGATCTGAACCATCACACTGTGTGTGAATACATATGTGTGAATATACAGTTTTTATTGAGGTAAAATTGACATATAACATTATATTAGTTTTAGGTGTACAACATAATGATTTAATATTTGTATATATTGGGAAATGATCACCACAAGAAGCCTAGTTCACATCCTCCACTGTATATTAAATGTTGATTTATGTTGCTCTTCTCTTTGATATTCTCCCTGTCGGGATAGTTTCTTTGCAACTATAGTAAGAGGCAGAGAAAGCAAACAAAGCAGTAAGAGGCCATAGGCATTCCATCCCCTTGCCAGGGCACACAGACTACTTAGACAATAAGTTCTGTTTCATTTCAGAAAAAAAACAAAACAAAAACAAAAACAAAAAAACAATTTTGTTTTTACTGAAGTATAAAATGAATCAATGCTGTTAGGTCAAACATCAAATTTATAAACACAAACCCCAATCACTAATAGAGTCAGAGGAAGGTTCATGGATGATCAGCACCCACAAAGTTCTTGAGCCCAAGTCTTGGTTTATATTTTATTTACAATCTAAAATCTGTGCTCAGGTTATCTTTTTTCTTTTTTTTTTTTTAAGATTTTATTTATTTATTTGACAGACACAGCAAGAGAGGGAACACAAGCAGGAGGAGTGAGAGAGGGAGAAGCAGGCCCCCCACTGAGCAGGGAGCCCGATGTGGGCCTCGATCCCAGGACCCTGGGATCACGGCCTGAGCCTAAGGCAGACGCTTAATGACTGAACCACCAGGCACCCGTGCTCAGGTTATCTTATCCTTAATCTACTGTTACATTTCCCCCAGATCTTCCTCCAAGGTGGCACCAATTAGACCAATGTTCTGCTCAACTCTTACTGACGATTTACATCATTTTTCATTGTAATGTTCTCCTCAGGAGGAGGCTTATCTCCTTGGTAACCAGAGCATGCCTGGGGAGTCCTGCTTTGTGGAGCCCTTTACCCACTCCCTTGGCCAGCTTCTAATGTGTTCTTGGCTTACTTGGTAAGTAAGGTCTGGCAGTCTCAAGTCTGAAGCCGAATTTGGTCTTCATTCTCTTATCTCTTAGCTGAGAGCCAGCTATGCCAACTTCATTCTTCTTTATTGTTGACCAGGGAAATTTTCCCTTAGAACTGAAAATCCTCCAGATACCCATATCTGGATAACCCTGTTCGCCATTTTCCAAGGCTTTTAACCAAATATAATTGTTATTTATGATTCTATGTGTATTTCTTACATTCCATTATGATTCATTCATTCACATTTTCAACAAATGTTTATTGAGCACCTACTATATGACAGGCATTGATTTAGGTGTAGGGATAATACAGGGTGAAAACTAAGTTTTTGCTCTCAGGGAGTTTACATTTAATTTGGGAACACAAAAAACAACAAACATGTTATATCAAATAGTAATAGGTGCTATGGAGAAAAATAAGAGCAAGGGAGGTTAGGCAGTCCTGGGGCGGGGTGGCAGAAATACAAAATAGTATATAGGGTGGTCAGGGAAAGCTTCACCATGAAGGTGATGACATCTAAATAGAGACCTGAATGAAGTAAAGGAGGAAGTGATATGGCAATATGGCTGTGATGAAAGAGTATTCCAAACAGAAGGAAAAGCAAGTGCATTCTTATGATGAGCACTGGGTGTTGTATGTAAGTGATGAATCACTGAATTCCACTCCTGAAACCAATATTGCCCTATATATACACTAACTAAAATTTAAATAAAAATTTGAAAGAAAAGAAAAGAAAAATACGTGCAAAGGTCCCGAGGTAGAAGCATGCTTGCATTCAGCAAACAGAAAGGAAGCCAGTGTAGCTGCAGCTGAGGGACCAATGGGAAGAATAAAAGGAGATGAGGCCAGGTAGCTAGGGCTAGGTGTTGGTTGTAAAATCATGAGTGACCTAGGATGTCATTGCAGGCTTTCAGCCAAAGTGTGACATGATCTGGCTTGCATTTTTAACAGTATGAAGAACAGATATAGAGAAGTATAGAGATTAATTAGAAAGTTATTGCAATAATCTGGGCAAGAAATGATGATGGTTTGGAACACAGTAGTAGCAGTGATATGCTATGAGATAGTTAGTTATGGATATATTACATTTAGAATTTAAAGCCAATATAGGGATGCCTGGGTGGCTCAGTCAGTTAATCATCTACCTTCAGCTCAGGTCATGATCCCAGGGTCCTGGGATCGATCCCTGCTCAGTGGGGAGCCTGCTTCTCCCTCTACCTGCTGGTCCCCCTGCTTATGCTCTCTCTCTCTAACAAATAAATAAAATCTTAAAAATAAAAATAAAAATAAAGCCAATGTAATTTGTTAAAGGATTTATGTAGAGTTTGAGAGAAAGATATCAAAGATGACTCCATCATTTTTGCCCTAAACATGTAAGAGAAATTTTCCTCACTGAGCTGGATAATGCTATAGGAAGGGTAGGATTTTTTTTTTTCCAGTTGAGGGCTATTTGAGTTGTTTCCAGGTTTTGATGATTATGAATAAAGCTGCTTTAAACACATACAGATTTTTTGTGTGAACATAAATTTTCATTACCTTAAGATAAATATGCTAAGTGTATGTTTAACTTTAAAAGAAACTGCCAAAGAGTTTTCCAAATTGGCTGTCCTATTCTGCATTCTCACCAGCAATGTATAAGAATTCCAGTTACTTGGAGTCCTCACAAGCACTTGGTATTGTCAGCTTTTTGTGATGTGTGTGTGTGTTGGGGGGGGGGTAGTTATGCTAATAGGTATGTAGTATTTCATTTTCATTGTAGTTTTATTTTGCATTTCCCTAATGACTAGTGATGTTGAGCATCTCTTCATGTGCTTGTTGGCCATCTGTGCATCCTCTTTGGTGAAATGATTATTTAAATCTTTTACCATTTTAAAAATAAGGCTTTTTATTTTCCTATTTCTGCCTTTTGAGAGTTCTTTCCATACTCTGGAGTCAAGTCCTTTGTCAGATATATGATCTGCACATGTTTTCCAGGAAGGGTAGGATTGAAAGGAAATCGGGAGTTTGTTTTTAGAGAAGTTGAGTTTTTGATCTCTATCTGATATGTGGGTGGGGATGTGGAATAGGCAGGGGTTCAGAGGAGAGGCCTAGGCTGGATATATAATATATAAATGGGGGAATTATCAGCTTATAGATGATTTGTAAAGCCATATAACTAAATTAAGCCCACCTGAGGGGCAAGAGTAGCCAGAGAAGGGAAGAAGTTCAAAGAGTGAGTCTGAGGCATCAGATGTAGAGAAATTAGCAAAGGATACTGAGAAGTAGTAGCCAGGGAGATAGGAGGGGGATTAAGAGAGAGGGGTGTCACATAAGCCATGTGAAAAGAAAATGGTCATAAACATAAACATAAATAATACGCTTTTTAATTTTATCACATTATATCAATTTCCTTGTTTATCTCCTTCACTACATGTCAGGTTTTTGAGGGCTGGGAATATGTCACATCCATTACCCTATCTCTGGGGCTATGGTTAGCTCAGGGCCTGCCACATGTTAGACTCTTTTGACAGGAATACTTTTCCTCTTATTTATTTTGAAAAAAATTTTAAATTAGAGAAAAGTTATAAGAATAGTACCATGAACTCTGGAACTCCCTTCACCTAGATCAACAATGTTCAGTAAACATTTTGCCAGATTTGATTTTTTTTTCTCTTTCTCCCTTTACGTTACAGATATCATGACTTATCACACCTAAGTAATTTAACATCTATCCTTAAGAAAAAGATAATGTCTTACAAAACCACAGTATAATTACCAAATTCAGGAATCTTAACATTGATACACTGTTATTATTAATATACAGTCCATGCAAATTCTTTGAATTGTTCCAGTAATGCCCTCTGTAACAATCCTTCTCCTTCACACTTTTCATTCAGCTCCTATGTTCCTTTAGGCTCCGTTAATCTGGAACAGTTCCTCAGCCTTTGTCTTCTTTGACATTGACGTTTTTGAAGTATGTTTTTAGAATGTTTGCCAATTAAGATTTTTTCCAATGTTTAGATTTCCTCCATTTTAGGCAGGAAAATGCGTAAGTGAGTATCATCATATACATATTAGAAATTCAGTCTTGGTTGAACCATTATTAAAGAGAGTAATTCACTAATTTCTTAAAGGAAGATTATGTCAAGTCAGGAACTGAGATGGGTCTTAGATGCTACCCTGCTTGCATAGAGATAGGTAGATAGGTAGGTAGGGCGAGCGGGAGAGAGAGTGAGAGAAGAGTGAGAGACAAAGGGGTACTAGCAAAAACACCTGGTCTCTGGATGAGAGATCAGAGCTTTATTTACTCAGAGCAATAACACCAGGTGGACTAACACTGTTGCATTGTCCCTCAGGCCTCACGCGCCATACAGGGAGCGAGGTGGCTAGGCCTACATGTAGGGAGGGATCACCCTGCAGGAGAGGGACTCTGGGAGCTTATCTAGGGAGGAATAACCATTCTGCTTTCCCTTTCTTTTGGAGGAGGGAGAAAAGTCTTCGCCTCTGATGTAAACTAATTCTCCTTAGAACAGAAGGGGAAGAATCTTGGATTGTTACCCTTTGGAAACTCAATTATCTAAATTGTCTCTGAGGGAAGATAAAACCAGCTTTGAAATTGCAACCTGAGTTTTCTGTTCTTTTGATGTGTAAACACATAGACAGATAGTTCCCTAAGTCCTTCGGTAGGCATCTCTAGGGAGGAGGGAAAGTTCCTGGTCCTGGAATGTGAGGCTTTGACTCCAGGTAAGATAAGTTTTATTACCCTTTAAGTGGCAGCAGACGTCTCTGTAAGCAAGGCTATAAAGGGCAAATATTCTCATCTTCATAGTAGATCAGTGCCCATGGCTCAGTGTCCTACAGGAACACAGGAATACAGGGAAAATTAATTTTCCCACAGACTATAGTGCAGAATTTCAGAATGGGCAAAATTCGTGTTTTTGTAATGTATGGACATCCTTTCTGTGCTCTCTCCCTCCCATTTAGTGCATCTTTCCTTTGACCTTTGGTGCTCTCGTGGGACTCTACCCTATCACTTCAATTTTGGGGTATGGGATGCTTTTCAAAATACTCTATGCCACAAGACTACTTTTGTCCTATGTCCCCAAATTAAAAAGTTCCATGCTTTTAGGGTGGTGGAGCTTAGCTAGTTGCTAAAAGGAGAGCAAACTAACTCAAAATTACCCATCAGTGAATTATGTGCTCTTAATATTGCAGGAGACAGTCCCCTGCCCCTGCCAGGGTACTGGTACCTATCACACAGAGGCGGAAGCATTGAAAGAATGAGGGTGAGGCGAATTTTGTGAAAGCACACTTGTGACTTGGAAAATACCATATAAATGAATGCCGGTTTGTGTAATAATTATTACTAATGCTACTACACTAAGGCCTGGGTATAGGGAGACACTATTTTAATTAGTGGCTTGTGTTGACTTCCCCCACTTTCCTGCATAGGCCTTCATTTTCCTACTCTCTGTCTCATGGCCACAAGACTCTGGTCACTGTACCTCCAGACCCATTTCTGTACATTCCTGGCAGAAAGAAGGATGTGAAGTAAAGGGCGAAGAGGACAAAATAAGCTTTCTCTTTTTATTCAGAAAGGGACACTATCCCCAGAAACTATTACCTTCATCTTATTTCAAAAACTGTCATGACCAGCCCAGAGGCCAAGGAGGATGGGAAAGTATTTTTCGAATTGGGCACACAGCTACTTAACAAATGACATAGGTGCTCTATTAGGAAGAAGAGTTGGGCAGGGTGGGGTGGATCTTGTTTGAATAGGCAGCTAGCAATGTTAGCCCCATACAGCAATATTACTTCTAGGAATTTATCCTACAGTTATACTCACTGTTGCAGGATCTGTTGGTGCCCCGGACATCCCTGCTACCATTTTGGTGTGCCTATTCCTTTCCACCCCTCCCCCACACTCCCCAGCTGTGGGAGCTGCTGGGAATGGCTCCCATCTACAACCCCAGAGGATTGCCCTTCGATGATTAGAGCCACCTGAACTTTAAAGTGCCTGGAGTTATGTGCTGATCTCCCATACCTCCCCACCCCCACCCCCACCCTGGAGTAGCCAGTGACTATTTGGGTGTTAGAAGGTGGAGGGAGGGACTCTAAAGTATTCTCCAGACTGAGAATGCACTTTGAGACTGAAAAACGAAGCAAGCCACTCCATACCATGTACACAGGGTATTATTCAGGGTGACTAACTTACTGATGGAGGAGATCAGGTGGGCAAGGATCCAGGCACCACATGGCCATTCTCTGCCCATTTTGGACCTTAACCCACGGCTTTTTTAGGGTGAAAGGATCATTGTGGTGAGGTCAAAGTGTAGTTATCTAAAGTGGTGCCTTCTGTCGGCCAGTCATCTCTATTAGTTATCTAAAGTGACACCTGCGGGCCAATTTAGGTAAGATCAGAGCAAGCCTTCCCTGTATTCTTGTCGTACATTAACCTCCAGGGGGCCTGGAACGCATAGTCCGGAGGGAGGTCACTGTGAAGGCATGAACAAGATGGAGGGCCAAAGATGGTCAGTGTTGTCAGCATTCCTACAGCGAGGGTACAAATGTTCTGGTCCCTAGCCTAAGGGCAGATAGAAGCTGCTTGCAGTTTATGCTTTAGAGCTCCCTGTAGGAACAGACTGAATCCAGTCTTCATCTGAAATCACATTCTTGCTTGACTTCTTCCCCTTCCTTTTCCTACTTCCCTCACTCTTTTAGGTTCCTGAGAGTGTTCTCCTAATAAAATACTTGCACGAGAATCTCCACCAGAATCTCTGCTTCTACAGAGACAGGGCTAAGATACTCACACATACGTGAAATGACGCATACAGGATTGTCCATTGCTTTATTATTTGTAATAGGAAAAGACTCTTAACAAGCTAAATATCTGTCACAAGCATACTGGTTAAATAAAGTATGGTAACATATATAATTGAGTACTTACCATGCAGTTGTTAAAAAGAATGAGACAGCTCAACTCATAACATTGGTTCCTCTGGGAAAGAAACTGGGGGTTGAGGAACAGGGTAAGAAGTAAACATTTCACTGTACTGTTTGTTCCTTTTGAATTTGGAACCATTTGGATATATTGCATATTTTAAAAAGCAAAATTAACATTAAAAATTAATGTGGACTAAGCAAGCAAATTTGATACTTAAGTGGAAACTCCCAAGTATCTATAACATTTATTAAATGACTATAAAATAGGAGTAACAAAAACTATTATTGACTGAGAGATCACTCTGCGGCCTATGTGTCTACTCCTTTTATATCTATCTATATATATAATAAAAGACATTTCTCAAAGTCTTCTACACCCCATCACCACTGTAATCTGGCTCTGTGCTCTCTGCTAATGTAACTCTTACCAAGGTTATCAATGATCCCCTTGTCTTTAAATCCAGTGGCTGTTTTTCACTCCTCATTTTTGTTGTCTCTCAGCAGCAGTCCATAGCCATATGCTTCCTGATTTTCTGCCTACACATACTCATTTCTTCCCAGTCTCCTTGATCAGTTTGTCCCCTCTGCTGTCTTTAAATGTCCAAGTTTCTCAAGACCCAGACTTAGGCTGCCTTCCATTCTTATTTCATGCTTTCTTCCCAGGTGTTACTATCTACATCTGTGGCTTCAGTGACCATTGATGGACAAATGCATCCCCAGTTTTATAAAATCTCCTCTGAGCTCCCGTTTTCGACTGCATATTTACCATTTCCATTTGGATGTCCCAGTGAATGGCACCACCATTCACCCAACTTCTCCTTTCAGGAGCCTAGAGATCATCTTTCTCTTTTAATGCTCATACCCAATCAACCACCAAATCCAATCAATTTTGATTTTTAAATATCTCTCTAATCTGTTCATTTCCCTCCATCTATACTGTTGCTACCCTCTTGTAGCTGCTTTGTAGGCTCTCACTTGGATTAGTGCAAATGGTCTCTTAACTTGCCTTTCTGCTTTTGATCCTGGTTTCTTCTATTGCATTCACCATGCTACTACCCAGAAAAATCATTTCAACGTATAAATGTAATATAATTCCCTTCAATAAAACTTTGTATTGGATTTTCAGTGCATTTCAAATAAAATCTAAATTTCTCACCAAGGACTCTAATGATCTGAGCTATGCCTACATCTTCAGTCTTGTTTCAAAGCATTCTCACTTTGGCTCCCTTAGGGTTCTGTCCTCAATACTGGCTCTTTATTGTCTCATCTCCTTTTTTTGTTTCACATTTTTAACGTTATTCCTCCTGCTTTCCTGTGTTTGGCTTTTTCTCAATGTTCAAGTCTCAGATCAAGTGTCACTTCCTCAAAAAGTCTTCTCCAACCATGCATCTTAAGTATCCTCATCCTGTTTTATATCATAGAAGAAATTATTTATTTTCTTCTTAGCACTTACCACAATATGTTATTACACTCATTTATACATGCATATACATACATGCAGTTACATATTAAATATGTATTTATTTATGAGTTTATTATACATTTCTAATACCATCTCTATCCCAAATGTCCACCCCATCAGGGCAGAGACTTTGTCAGTCTTATTCACCAATATATTCCTTTTAGCTAGAACAATGCCTGGCATGTAGTAAGAAATTAATAACCATTTGTGAAAAGACTTTCACATCACTTTTCTTATGTTTTTGCCCTCTGGTGACATTGGCTTTATTTGAGGTCTTAAAAAAATGCAGTGCAACTTTCTCCCTGAGTACCTTAGCATATCCTATTTGCTTTGCCTGGAAAGCTCCCTGCCACCATATATTTAGTTACCAGCTACCTATTTTTCAGGTCTTAGTGTACATGTTATTTCCTGAGCTTTATTATCCTTAATATTCTAGACAAGATGAGGTCAGTATTATATAATCTCCTAATACCTGTGTTTTTCCTTCATAGCACTTATGGAAATTTGTAATTATATTTATTTTTTGGTCTGTTTCCTATAGAAGAGAGATCAGCGGGACACTTGTGGCTCAGTTGGTTAAGCAGCTGCCTTTGGCTCAGGTTCTGGGATCGAGTCCCACATTGGGCTCCTTGCTTAGTGGGGAGCCTGCTTCTCTCTCTGCCTGCTGCTCCCCGCTGCTTGTGCTCTCTCTCTCTCTCTGACAAATACATAAATAAAAACTTAAAAAAAAAAGAGAGAGATCAGCAAGCAATGGCACATGGGCCAAGTCTGGCCCCCAACATATTTTGTAAGTTAAGTTTATTGGAACACAGCAACACCCATTCATTTATGTATTGCTTGTATGGGTCCTAAAATATTTACATTCTGGTCCTCTACAGAAAAAGTTTGCTGACATCTGCAGCAGACTAGACTATAATCTCTTCTAAGGCAAAGATACTGTTTTACTTATGTCTTCCTAGAACACTAATAAAAATTAGAGAACCCCAGTAAAAACAAATTAAAATAAATAAATGGTAATCACTTTGCTAAGTACTTTACGTATATTATTTTATTTGTTTATTTATTTATTTGTTTATGTATTTATTTATTTTTTAAAGATTTTATTTGACAAAGAGAGAGAGAGATCACAAGTAGGCAGACAGGCAGGCAGGGGGGAGGGAGAAGCAGGCTCCCTGTTGAGCACAGAGCCAGATTCAGGGCTCAATCCCAGGACGCTGGGATCATGATCTGAGCCGAAGGCAGATGCTTAACCGACTGAGCTACCCAGGCACCCCTGTATTATCTTATTTTAATCTTCACAACTTTATGAAATAATTGGTATTATCTACAATTTACAGATGATGAAACTAAGGCTCAGAGCCATCAGTGAGTGCCCTAAGATCATACAGTTGATATGTAGCAAACCAAAATTTGAACCTAAATTTAAAAATTTTTACTTCTATAAATTTTATTTAGAAATAATTGATACTAAAACTAGTCAGTAAAAGTTTAATAAGGGACAGTATATCATTACACAAATTACTGATTAATTACAAAAGAAAAACAGTGACTTTACAGTGGAAACACCAATTGATCAAGGTTAACATCACCAATAATGGAGTGAACTGATATTATTTCCTCCCAATGTAATATAGTGAAAAGGTCATAACATCTCTTCTACAGTGTTAATGCCAAAAACACATGATCTGAATCTAATTACTAAGAGATATCAGACAAATTGAGGGATAGTCTACAAAATTCAAAATGTCAGATAGTTCAAAAGACAAAATTCAAAAATGTCAATGTCATGAAAGACGAAGAAAAGCTAAGGAACTGTTCCAGATTAAAGGAGACTAAAGAGATATGACAACTAAATGCAACACGTGATCCCAAATTGGGTCCTAGACTAGAGAATCTTTTCTTTTTCTATAAAGGACATCATTGGGACAACTGATGAATTTATGTTAGAAATAGTGGAGGATGACATATAGCTACAGATTCGTTGGTAGCTGCTCCTGAAAAGAGGTGAAGACTCTTTCCCCACTGTGTAAGTCAGAGATCTCCAGAAAAACAGAACCAATAGGACATATATGGAAATAAATCTAGATATATAGATGAGAGGAATTGGCTCATTTGATTACAGAGACCAAGAAGTCCCACGGTCTGCCATCTGTAAGCTGAAGGACTAAGAAAGCCAGTGAGTAGTGTAAGTTAGTCTAACTCTGGATCTCTGAGAATCAGGGCACCAATGGTATGAGTCCTAGTCTGAGTCTGAACACCTGAGAACCAGGAGTGCCAACATCTGAGGGCAGGAGAAGATGGCTGTCTCAGCTCAAGCAGACGGAATGAATTTATCTCTCCTTTCTTTTCTACTCAGGCCCTTGAGGAACTGGAAGATGCCCACTCACACTGGTGAGGGTGATCTTCTTTATTCAGTCTACTGATTCAAATGCTAAACTCCCAGAGACATCCTCACAGACACACTCAGAACTAATGTTTTACCAGCTGTCTAGGCATCCCTTATCCCAGTCAAGTGGACACATAAAATTAACTATCATGCCTACCTCTTGAATCTAGGACTGGTCTAATGACTTACTTTGTCCAATAAAATGTAGAAGCAGTATTACAGATTTTTGAACTGCAGCCTCCAAAGGTCTTGTGCTTTTGCTCTTAACTTTTTTATAATTCTGCCCTGAGACTACTATTTAATAAGCTCAGTCTGGACTACTGGAGGATAAGGCCATAAACTGAGGAACGCTGGTTGATAGCCAGCACAAGTGCCCGGTGTTTCAGTGAGACTTGGAGAGATTATGGTAGCCACATGAGTGATTCCAGGAAAGATCAGGAGAAGAACCACCCAGCTGACAAACTGCAATCCACAGAAATTATGAATAATACATTTTAGGTTTTAGGTTACTGATTTTGGGGGTGGTTTGTAATGCAACAAAGGCTACCTGAAACAGATATGTCTGAGACCAATGGCTGCTTGGCTAAGGGCTCATGAGGTGGATTTGTTAATTAGAGTCATCAATGTACAGTCTGGATCTCAGCTCACAGATGTGAACATTTAAACTTGTCAATAAACCCAGAATTGATCAGACTCCATGAATAGCCTGATAACTAAACTCAGAAGAAACTGTTTATAAGCCAGGACATGTATCTATCAGAAAAATTTATAGTGGAAATTATATATTTTTTCATGTCCTCTGTTTAGGTGACTCGGAAGCATTTAACAATCAGTTTACTTAGGGGAGAATGGAATTAGAGCAACAGGAAGTGTATCATTTATCTAAACTATGAAAGTCTTGATCCAAACTATAATGAGTAAAGCAAACCAACCTTATCCTTCAGGAGTTATAACTATGGCACAATCAGAGTATATGTGTCCACCATAGTCAATTTCTCTGGATTCACAATGGTAATTATGTAATCAGTGCCAAACCTTGCTCTTTTGCTATCATTTAATTATCTCCTCTAACATTTGCTTTTACTGAAAAATTTCTTTAGAGAGTGTAAAATTGATATTTTATCAGTGTTGGGTACAATTACATTCTAGTCCTTTCTCAATGATAATACATCCCAATCGCCTTAATGGATCATATGTGTTTACAGGTATTCTTATTTCCTAAGTATTTCTCATTTGTCTTTTGACTTTGTTAATAAATTCTTGACTTATGCCCTGTGTCATTTTTTTTACTAATCAAGTTTATAATTTAAAAAGATCTCTTCTGGGTTCTGTATCATACTTGGAAGGCCAAGGTCCTCAGAGATATACCTCTGACTGTTGGAGAAAAAAAAACAAAAATAACTTTCATCCCAGGATCAGCACTTCAGGAGTAGGCTATTTGACCTGGTAACGGAACACATGACAATTATATCTCAGTAAAGCTGGAATATAGATAGACACATAGATGGATAGATAGATAGATGAACAGATAGATAAGAAGAGCTCCTGAAGACAATAAACAGCAAGAAATTGAACTTGAAGAAAAATCTTCCTCCTTCCTGATCTAGGAAACAATTTTTTGGTTCCTAATAGAGGCTTGTCTCACAAGTTTTTGTTTTGTTGTATTTTCATAAAGTTAGGGAGTTGCTACTCTGTTCTGTGTGATCAGGTTTCAGATACATACCTGGTATACTTACAAGAGAGATTATTGTCAGAAGGGCTTATTTTTACACGTAAAGCAAAAGAAAGCAACATAGGAATTTTCTTATTTTACTTACTGCCACTTATTTTAATTTATTGTTTATTTGTGTTTAAACAGGAAAGAAGGACTTTTTTTTGAAAAGTAAATTATTTCTATTTCAGAGACAATTTAGATAACTCTATGCATTCTGGGTAACAGCCTCGAATTTTTGTCCTGTTATAAATATACACAAATCAACTTAAGTTTATATTCCCTGGCTGTGACCCAAATCTATTATCTTTTAACCTAATGATCCATTATCTCTTGTCATAGCAAAGTAAAATTTGTCTGACCTGACAGAAAAGCATATGTAAATATACAATTGTGTAAAAAAGAATAAGGCAGCATTTAGGGTATATTTGCTCATATTGCCATAAATTTGTAGAGAGTATTATTCTAGTGATACTTCCTTTATTGTCACATTTATAAATATGTGACCAAATATGTAGAAAAGTAAAGCTATGTGCTCCTTTTTAAATTGTTATTATAAGATCTTATTCATTCTTAACTGTATTTATGCCATTAAAATTGGTCTCCATAGGTCTGCTTTTAGCTTATAACGCTAACTATTGAAAATCCAGAGCTTGGCTTTATCAGTGCAAGCCTTTCTAATTAACAAAAGATAGCTCAGAAAGAGATAAATGATATGCTTCTATTCCCACAGCACAGAGGAAGAGAGATCTTTCTGAGACATAAAATTTGTTCAAAATATTTGCATTTAAATGTTAAATGGTGGATATCCACAAAAATACTTATTTTTTTCTGTGCAAAATGGAGATGGTGTAACTTCATAACTATTTTCAGCATGTTCTATTTCTTGTTATTATAAAGCTGTCCCTAATTTGTTTTCTATTTACCGAAACTTTTTTTATTGAAGTATAGTAGTTGACATACAATATTACATTAGTTTCAGGTGTACAGCATAGTGACTCAAGTTTATACATTATGCTGTGCTCACCACAAGTGTAGCTACCATCTGTCCCCATACAATGCTGTTATAATACCACTGACTATATTCCCTATGCTGTACCTGTATCTTTAATCCCTGTGGGTTATTCATTTCATAACTGGAAGCCTCCTACTCTCCTTCAACCCTTTTGCTTATTCCACCACCCCACTTCCTTTGGAAACCATCAGCTTGTTTTCTGTATTTATGGATCTATTTCTGCTTTTTGTTTATTTGTTTGATTTGTTTTTTAGATTCCATATAAAGTAGAATCACATGAGTGAAATCATATGGTGTTTGTCTTTCTCTGTTTGCCTTATTTCATTGAGCATAATACTCTCTAGCTTCATCCATGTTGTCACAGATGGCAAGATCTCATCCTTTTTATGGCTGAGTAATATTCCATTGTGTGTGTGTGTGTGTGTGTGTGTGTGTGTGTATCACATCTTCTTTATCCATTCATCTATGGATGGACATTTGGATTGCTTCCGTATCTTGGCTATTGTAAATAATGGTGCAATAAACATGAGGGTGCATATATCTTTTCAAATTAGTAGTTTCATTTTTAACGCGTAATGCCCATTAGTGATATTACTGGATCATGTAGTATTTCTATTTTTGATGTTTTGAGGAATCTCCATACTGTTTTCCACAGTTACTACACCAATTTACATTCCCACCAACAGTATACAAGATTTCCTTTTCCTCCACATCCTCACCAACACTTGTTGTTTCTTGTGTTTTCGATTTTAGTCATTCTGACAGGTGGTAAGGTAATATCTCCGGGTGGTTTTGATTTGCATTTTCCTGATGATGAGTGATGTTGAACAGCTTTTCAAGCATCTGTTGGCTATCTGTATGTCTTCTTTGGAGAAATGTCTATTCACGTCCTCTGCCCACTTTTAATCAGATTATTTGTGGGTTTTTTGGTGTTAAATTGTATAAGTTTGGTCCCAGAGTTTGGCCAATGGTTGGTACCATGACTCCGGATACTTCCAGAAATAAGCAGATGTGCTGTGTGAGCTCCTTCCTTGATCCTCTTCTTTTTCATGCATGATGGGGGAAAAAAGCCCGTGATTTTGCTAGATTTCTTATTTTAACAAAGTGTGAGTCCTATATAGTTAAAATTAACAACTAGCAATACTTTGGATATTAACCCCTTATCAGATACATCATTTGCAAATATCTTCCTTGGAAGTATAATTTTTTTTAGGATTTATTTGTTTATTTTAGAGAGAGAGAGAGAGGGAATGAGAGAGAGCTTGCAAGAGTGGGAGGGGTGGGGGGGTAGACTTCCAAGCAGACAATGGGCTCAGCATGGAACCAGTTGTGGGGCTCTAGCTCATGACCCTGAGATCACAACCTGAGCCAAAATCAAGAGTTGGATGCTTAACTGACTGCATCACCCAGGCACCCTGGAAGTATAATTTTTTTAAAAAAGAGTCTTGTAAAACTATTGAAACTTAGACATTTTGTTGCTTAAAATGTCCTTAAAAATAACCTTTAGAGAAATTCTTGTGCTTTGAGAGTCCCAAGAACATACTAGTTTGAAGATTTGTTAGGAAGACTCATTTAACTAAACAGGTTATAATCATGGCTTAAGTTTATACAGCATAAGATACAAAATAGAATCAGCAGAAAAAAAGATATGCCTACGTGAAGACCAGAAAGATTAGGCACAGACTTCCAGGTCTTCCCTATGTGTCAGTCACACTGTAGTGCTTTCGGTCTAGTAGCAAATTATAGGAATGTGTATAAGATACCTCTGCCCAGGTAAGCTCACTTAGGTCTCAGGACCCAGAATTCTTACAGGAATCTGCTTATGTAGGCACATTCTTCCTACGTGACCACTATGGTGCAGACCTCAAACCAGGAGGCAGATGCACATGATAAATCTTGACGTGCATGTTAAACAAGACTGAAAGTCAGATATATCTTGTCTTAATGCATTCAGAGGATAAGTGACTATGCTAACTCCAATGGCTTAGCTCCCTTCTTCCTTGAAGTTTATGATTCTGACTTGTTGCTTTACTTGATAATTTGTTGCCCTGTTAGTAATGTTGCAATTGACATCTCTGTGTGTATAAATAGTAAAATTCTTATAAGATTGCTCTGCAAATCAGAAGATCATTTGTTCCTCTTTTCTTTCATGCATGATGGGGGATAAAGCCTATGACTTAGCTAGATTTTTTATTTTAACAAACTATGAGTCTATCTATCTAGTTAAAATTAACAACTAGCAAGAGATTCTAGCAGCATATAATTTTAAAATATTTTATTATGGAAGTAATATATGCTTGTAAACTCTTCATAATACACAGTGCAGTATAATAATAGCATGTTTTTGTTAGTCTAGAAATAATGAATTGAAGGTTCCAATAATTGCCATAGAACTTATCTATTTAAAGTATACAATTCAGGGGGTGCCTGGGTGGCTCAGGCATTGAGTGTCTGCCTTCAGCTCAAGTCTTGATCCCAGGGTCCTGGGATCCAGCCCTGCATCGGGCTCCCTGTTCGGCGGGAAGCCTGTTTCTCCCTCTCCCACTCCCGCCCCCCCCCCCCCCGCTTGTGTTCCCTCTCTCTTATTTATAAATAAATAAAATCTTAAAAAAAAATAAAGTAGACAATTCAGTGGTTTTGGTGTATTCATAAAATTGTGCAACCATCACTAAAAATTTAGAACATTTTCATCACCCCATCACTCCCATTTCTACTCAAATCATAAACTCTAGGCAACCGCCAATCTGCTTTCTGTCTACATGGATTTACGTATTTCAGACATTTCATATAATTCATATATGAGCAAAGCAGTCCTTTGTTACTAGCTTCTTTCACTTAGCATGTTTCAAGGTTCATCCATGTCATAACATGCATCAGTACTTTATTTCCTTTTATTGCTGAATAATATTCCATTGTATAATTATATCACATTTAATTTATCCATTTATCAGTTGATAGGTATTTGTTTCTACTTTTTGGCTATGATGAATAGCACTGCTCTGAACATTCATGTACAGGTTTTTGTTTGAACATATTTTCATTTCTCTTGGGTATATAGCTATGAGTGATTTGCTGGGTCAGATGATAGCTCCATGTTTAACATTTTGAGGAACTTCTAAACTCTTCCTTCCAGCACTGTATGAGGGTTCCTACTTTTTCACATCCTCCCAACACTTGTTATTATTTGTCTTTTCATGATTGTTATACAAGGTGGATTTTTTTTCTTTCATACTTCCAGATATAATCTCTAGTGAAAAATCAATAATTACCATCTTGAGGCTCTCCTAAATTCTGAGAAAGGATAGTGCTCTGACAGAATAGTTTCTTTTTTAATTTTTATTTTTATTATTTTTTAAAGATTTTACTTATTTATTTGACACAGAGAAAGAGGGAGAGAGCACGCACAAGCAGGAGTGGCAGGCAGGGGAGAAGCAGGCTCAATCCCAGGACCCCGGGTCATGACCTGAGTGGAAGACAGACGCTTAACCATCTGAGCCACCCAGGTGTCCCTGACAGAATAGTTTCTTATCACTCAACTCTTCTGTTCAGTTTTTAGTTGGGAATATTGCATTATATAATTGTTAAAGTCAAATGATTTCTAAATTTATGTACCAGCAGGAAGTGGCGAATTTACCATTACTGGACATATTTAAACGACAATGGAATGATTAGTTAGCAGAGACATTTCAAAGGCAATATATACATGGGTTGGAATAGATGGTGTTTTGGGGGCTCCAAGATCACCCCAGCTTTGGTGATTTTTACAAGACTCAATAGCAAGTGAAAATCACAGCTAAAGTTTAGCACAACATAGGCTACAGAGCAAAAGCAATAGAAAAATGTCATGCATCAGGTGGTGTTTAGAGAGGTCTAACACATATTATAAGTCCTTCCTAATCTGAAGCCACACAGGATATGTTTTATCTCTAGAAGCAAACTACAGGGACATGGGGTGGAATGTCTTTGCTCAGAGAAGCTCATTCAGGATTCAGCGTATGAGGCCTTTATGGAGGACTGGTCACATAGGCATATCCTGCTGTGCTACCACGGTAGCAACCGAAACTCAGGACTTCAACAATGAAACCAGGTGTACATCATCAATCTGGATTTTGTGCAAAGCAAATTGATAAACTGGTATGGCACTGTTTATTGCTCTGGATGACACAATATAATCACCAGTTAGTTATGTAAAGAACACTCTGAGGACCACATTGCTGTGGGCTGGCCAAGGGTCAACCATAGTTCAAGGCTGCCTTGGAGATGTGAGGACTGAGTGACTAGACCTGACGTGTCGGCTTACCTCATGAATGGTCTCTTAAAGAGAGTTGTTATCATTCTGGAATCTTTATTAATAAGATTTACACACTAAAATTCAATATGCCCAAAGAATGGAGAACAAATTTATTGAGGAGAAAACAGATTGCAAAGAAAATAATAAGGAAGTGACTGGAATCAATCACATAAATATTAAAGGTTACAAATCAGTTTTAACCTATTTGCTTAGGAAAAAGAGTGGTAAGTAGAACTTGGATATTAATATTGTGGTATTTATTTTTTATTTTTAAAAAATTTTTATTTTTAAGATTTTATTTATTTATTTGACAGAGAGAGACAGAGGGAACACAAGCAGGGGGAGTGGGAGAGGGAGAAGCAGGCTCCCCGCTGAGTGGGGAGCCTGACACGGGGCTTGACGTGGGCCTGAATCCCAGGACCCTGGGATCATGACCTGAGCCAAAGGCAAATGCTTAACGACTGAGCCACCCAGGTGCCCCTTAAAAGTTTTTATTTTCGGGTGCCTGGGTGGCTCAGTTGGTTAAGCGACTGCCTTCGGCTCAGGTCATGATCCTGGAGTTCCAGGATCGAGTCCCGCATCGGGCTCCCTGCTCGGCAGGGAGTCTGCTTCTCCCTCTGACCCTCCTCCCTCTCACGCTCTCTGTCTCTCATTCTCTCTCTCTCAAATAAATAAAATAAAATCTTTAAAAAAAAAAAAGTTTTTATTTTCATTCTAGTTAGTTAACATACAGTGTTATATTAGTTTCAGGTGTACATATGGTATTTATTTTTAATTTGGGAGGACATATTAAGTCTATCTTCTACAGTAAGAAGTCTAACTTCTATCTTGGTGATAGAATGACCCAGTAGGAGCCCAGCCTGTAGGCATGCAGGAATAAGAAAAAAGAGCATGTAATCAGTGTCAGAAGGGGGAAACAGAAATTATATGTATCAGAAGATTAAGTGTGGACCAGATAGCAAGGTCACACTGGCCCTTTTAGGAAAGGGAAGTTTAAACAGCTAAGAGTGGAACTGCGGTATAGACGAGGAAGTGAAGATGCTTAGGAGAGGAAAAGAGCAGAAGTAGAAAGGGAAATGGGCCCACAAGTTTTGCTTTTAATTTCTCTTCCTTTTTCTGCCTTCTTCTTTTCTCTCAACAAAGATTTACAGAGGACATATCAAATAGGCACTAAGAGCACTTGAAATGTGTCCTGAACAAGGGATTTCCGAATCAGCCTGAGTCACGTGTGTCTAGATGTTTTCCTAATGTGCATTAAACCCCTGTTTGTTGAATTTGCACGAAGGGCTCTTAAAGAAAGGCCATTTACGCGGAAAGCGTGGATAGACAATAGGTTGATTTATAGCTTTGGGGAAGCCTGAATGTTTGGATTTTGGCTCTTTGTTAACATAAGGGTGGTGGAATTTATGATGTGCTGTTTAAAATCTGAATCTCCCCTGGCAAACCCCAAGGTCACTTTCTTTACTGATGGTTTTCAACCAGCCTAACCAGTTAGATCACCTGACTTGATTATGTGACCCGAAGGAAAAAAACCCTGTTGGAAACTTCTGCTTTAGCCTCTCCTGAAGCCAAGATTCCTTGTACATATCTTGATGGTTTAAACTGGGGAGAAAGCCTATCCCACCATGAGTTTAAGGACCCAGGGGAGCTTGTGTTTATTGTTTTGAACTACTAAATTTTTGAGGTAATTTCTATGTAATAATAGATAAATAGCTAATTGATCAAGGCATGAGTTCGTCTTTTGGGTATCTGGATGAAATAAAGCTGAATGTGATGAATAGTCCCTTTATTTCATGCTTCAGAGAACTTTTTTTTTACAGCTTCCCACCTCCACATTCCACACAGTATACACATTTTGGGATGGGTGAGAGGTATGCCTTATTTTGTAAGTTGGGAGAAGGGTGATTAGAATACTAGCAGACCCCAGACACGTTCCCAGGCAGGTCGGTTCCATGAGAGAAAAATAGAAGCTGAGAGACAGAAATCGGTTCTTTTAAAACTTTTCATGCTCATGCACATCTTGGAATTCTTTAAGTTCCCACAAGGGAACATACCCCAATTTGAAGACCACTGGAGAGGAGGTGCTGTGCTGTGTTGGGAAATACTCTGAACCAGGAAACAGTGAATGTGATGAAATAAACACTTTTGAGAAGAATTCCACTGGGTCCCTGTTGCTGACACTCAAGCTATAGTCAACCTAGAAAGGCATCATAAACCAGGGTCTGAGCTCAGTTGGGTCTCTTGTTGCTGACACTCAAGCTATAGTCAACCTAGAAAGGCATCATAAACCAGGGTCTGGGCTCAGTTGGGTCTTCATAGAAGACATCTATGTATGAGCTCCATCTCCTTGCCCTTGATGCTCCTTTTCTCTGAGAGATGGAAGATGCATGTCAGCTTGCTTGGTTGTTTCTGACAACTTTTTTTTTTTCTGGAATTCCTTTGTTTTATTATGCTTGTTAATGTGGATCTTCTAATTGTTTCTTTCTTCCTCATACACATTTACCCAACATAGGACCTCTTGCCCTTCATGATATATGTTTTGAATGGCAACTCTGGATATAGTTAGCCAACTTAAGACATTTCAAGATGTGAGTCTATAAGGGCTATTTAATGTTTTACTATCACTGCCCATGCATAATCACATTTTAACATCGTTCTTTCAGTTTTATTAAGATATAATTGACATATAGCACCACAATAAGTTAATATTATTTCATAGATACACAAAAAAAGAAAAAGGAAAAAAATTGTTTGTGATGAGAACTCTTAGGATCTATTTTCTTACAACCTTTAAATATACTATACCATTTAAAAAAATCTTATCAATCCAATTGAGAGCTGGCTCTTAATAAAGGACATAGTAGAACTCCTTCTCTGGGGATGCCTGGGTGGCTCAGTTGGTTAAGTGTCTGACTTTGGCTCAGGTCATGATCCCAGGGTCCTCGGATCAAGTCCCATATTGGGCTCCTTACTTAGCGGGAAACCTGCTTCTCCCTCTGCCTGCTGCTTCCCCTGCCTGTGCTCTCTCTCTCTCTCTAATAAATAAATAAAAAAAAAAAGAAAAGAGAGAAAGAAAAAAAAAAGAACTCCTTCTCTGTTATCTTTACAGTTCCTGAGGTTTTGGTAAACTCTCATGGCTTCAGTTGCCATCTATGCATCTGTAACAAAGATGCTGAAAGTGATTCTTCCTTTTGAATCAGAATCAGGGACTAGTGTTGAAAGCTGAGGCAAAGAACCAAGAAAGACATTTTAAAGACAGTCACCCATTTCGCGGCTAGATTCCACCCCTGGGGTTACCAACAGATAGCAGGATGAGCTTTATTCATATCAGCTTTCACCCTACCCCAACTCCAATCTACAGAAGAGGGCTGGGGAGTGGTAGGGAAAAGGATATGGAGTCAGAGTTGCCCATAGCCACGTGGTCCTTGCTTCCTTCGCAAAACTAAGCGAGAGAGAAGACTCCAATAGAAACACTGAGAGAGCTTGGGATGCCTGCAACAAGGAGACTGACATTTCTTCTCCAGATGAACCTTAGAGTTGTTAGCATGACAGTGAGAGGCAGCCTTGGAGTGGTCACAACTCTCACTGTTTGGCATGGCAGGGACATGTGTTCTTGGACCTTTAGCTGGCCCCAAAACATTGTTGGTCAGGTGAGGGGATCCTAGCCGTAAAAAGCTGGAGGAAATGGGTGGGGGTAGATTGAGAAGGAATTGATCAAATGAAAGCCAGATCTCACGTCAGTATGGTGGAGGAAATAATGGAACTGACTCTTACTGACCCAACCCCCCACCAGCCACTACTTTCGGTTTCTCAAGCCAAAATTCTAGCAAGAAATGGAGGGTAGGGAAGTTTTGAATTAGACATGTGACTGCATTTTTTAACTGGACTGGACTAAGTCTTCATAACTGAAAGTGAGGAATCCAAATGGAGATCATGGACTCTGTCCATAACATGTTGTTACAGGACATGAAAAGGGAATTCACGAAGTATTAGGTATTTATTTTTTGTATTTTAGCCAAGTCACACATTATGTTTTTATAATTGAGATCTTCACATAATTTGTATTCTACTGACAGTAGTGAGATAAAAAATTAACATAAAATGTAATTTTCACATAATATATGCAGTTGTTTGGGCCAAAAGTGTAAATTAAGGTAAACATAAAAATAAAGCTATTAACATTAAAAAAAAAAAAAGAATTCAGCAGAACATGATTGAAAGCACTGATTTGAGCAGAAATTTTTTTCATATTTGCACCTCATTGAGATTCATATAAGCTGGTTACTGGCTGATGACTCTAAAATTTACATCTCTAGCTCCCTTTCCATATTCTCAGTGGCATCCTGGGCATCTCCTCTAGGCATCACCACACCAGATTCTGTACAAAGACCATATATGGTAGTTCATTAGTAGGGGTTCAGGAGCCAGACTGACGGGGTTCATTCCTGGCTCTACACTTTGCTAGCTCTGTAATCCTTGGCAAGTTATTTAATCTCTCTGTGCTTTAATTTCTTAATTTGTGAAGTGTGGATAATAATATATTCCTTGTAGGATTGTTATAAGGACTAAATTATTTATATTGGCTGGCACTTGATAGAACAAAACAAATAGTAGAGCAAGGATTTCAACCCAGTTTTATTCAATTCCAGAATTCATGCTGTCAATCACTGAGATATATTCATAATTACATATAGAAATGACAATATTTTGACATATAGGACAGTAAAATATATTGTTAAAATTAATTTCAATTAATTTCAGCTGTTTCATCTTGTTTTTTTAACATAGTTACTAGAAAATTGAAAATTGCTTATGTGTGGCTCACATTCTATTTCTGCCGGACGGTGCTGCTCAGAACCTTATCATTATCTGAAATTTTCTTGCCTTCAGAATCTCAAACATCTCACTCACCAAATACAATCTCTTTCCTTGCATTTTGCCTAAAATGGTCTCAATTAGCTCCTCAACTTATGCACAGAGACACCCAGTCCATCAGTTGACTTAATAAACTCCTATTCATCCTTGAGGGGCAAATCAGTTATCACTTCCTCCTTCTTTGACTTCTTTGATTAGGTCACAGTCCCTGTTATCGCATTCTTTAAATATCATACATTCAGTCCTTTCTGTCTTATTCCTTTTTATAGTTCCAATTTTCTGTTTATTTGTGTAATTATTTGATTACTGTCTGAGTCCTCCACTAGAATGTAAAATCCCTAAGGGGGCAAACTGTATCTGTTTTGACTCAACAGGAATTCCCCAGTGTCTACCACAGCACTGAGACCATAGTAAGTATTCAAAAAGATAAATATTCAGTGAATAAATATTCTCACTCACTCATTTCCCAACTCACAGGGCCTAAGACTCTGCTGACACTAATATTGTATATATTGTCCCTATTCATCCATCCTCTCCTAACTATTCAGACCCCTGTCCAGATTAGACACCCTGATTAATTACTGCAGTGGTTTCTTGGAAGTATCAAATTCCTCATCCCTCTGTCCTCTTACTGCATCTCACTGGTTGTAACTCTGGGTAAACCCGATGCTCTGCTTTCTATTTTTTTTACACCTGGGTAGCCTTTTTCTAAGCCCTGGTGGAGAAAAAGAAACCAGGTATATTGGTACCATTCTAAATTCATAAACTCTAGGGGTGCCTGGGTGGCTCAGTTGGTTGGGCTACTGCCTTCGGCTCAGGTCATGATCCTGGAGTCCTAGGATCGAGTCCCACATCGGGCTCCCTCCTCAGCGGGGAGTCTGCTTCTCCCTCTGACCCTCCCCCCTCTCTCATGCTCTCTCTCTCTCATTCTCTCTCTTCAAATAAATAAATAAAATCTTTAAAAATAAATAAATTCATAAACTCTAAACTTGACTCTTTGGCAAACCCAAATGGCCTTCATACGTCTTGGCAATTCTACTTTATGTTGATGTAGAATTTCTGTCCCATTGGTTTTTAAAAAATTTTTTTAATTGTGAAATATCATTCATACAAAACTTTAAATATAACATATATATAAAGCTTAATAATAAAAAGCACCCATATATCCACCATTCTGTTTAAGAAATAGAATATTACGAGTATCTTTAAGAAAGCATGACCATACAATTTTTTTTCTTTAAATGGGGACACTTTTAAGAGTGAAAGGGTGTGCTAGATGAGCAGAATACAATGGCAGGAGGTGTAAACCAGGACTTTCCCAGGTAAATCAGGACAGGTGGTCACCCTATTTAAAGGCCTCCTGTGTGCCTCACTCAGATTGTATATTCCTCTACTCTGAATTTCATGTTATCTTATTTTTTGTTTTGTTATAGTATATATGTATTCATAAACGTTTTGTTTTGTTTTTTTTAGATTTTTTTTTTTTTTATTTGAGAGAGAGAAAGAGAGAGAGAGCACATGAGAGGGGGGAGGGTCAGAGGGAGAAGCAGACCCCCTGCTGAGCAAGGAGCCCGATATGGGACTCGATCCCAGGACTCCAGGATCATGACCTGAGCCGAAGGCAATCGCTTAACCAACTAAGCCACCCAGGCGCCCGTTTCTTTTTTCTTTTTTTCTTTTCTTCTTTTTTTTTTTTTAAGTAGGCTCCACGCTGGGCAGGGCTTGAACTCACAACCCTGAGATCAAGACATGAGCTGAGATCAAGTCAGATGCTTAACTGACTAAGCCACCCAGGCGCCCCAATGTTGTTTCATTTTACCTGTTTTTAAGCATACTATAAGTTGAATCATACCACATAAATTATTCTGATATTTGTTTATCTTATGCAACAGTGTTTTTGAGATTTATCCATGTGATGTGAGTATCTGTAGTTCATTCAGATTTTTCTACTTTATTCCATGGATGAATATACCAAAACTTACAAATTCTGTGGTTGATTGACATAAGACAGTTTTTAGTTGAGGCTATTACAGTGTTGTTAAGTATATTCTTGGATTGTGTCCTAATGGTCATGTGCAAAACTTTGGGTTATGACCTAGGGCTTTAGGTTATGTGCGTGTTCAACTTTACTCTGCGGAGCAAAACTACTTTAGAAAGTGGTTGTACCAATTCCCACCAGCACTGTGTGCAAGGTCTTATTATTTCACATCCTCACCAACACTTGGTATCATCAGATTAAAACAGTTTTGCAAATCCAGTGTCTAAGAAATACTATCTCATTATTATTAGTATTTTTTAAGATTTTATTTACTTGAGAGAAAGAGCATGAGACGGGGGAGGATCAGAGGGAGAGCGAGAAACAGACTCTCTGCTGAGCAGAGAGCCTGACATGGGGCTCGATCCCGGGACTCCTCCAGGATCGTCACCTGAGCTGAAGGCAGACTCTTAAACGACTGAACCACTCGGGTGCCCCTATCTCATTAAGTTTTTAATTTGCATTCCTTCATTCCTAATCAGGTTGAACATTTTTTTTCATATGTTTATGGTTCTTATTCTATGAAATGCTTTTTGCCCATTTTTCTATGCATTTGTTTTTCTTTTTTATTTGTAGAAATTCTTTATGTATTCTGGATATTAATCCTTCCAGTTGTATGATTTGCAGATATTTTCCTTTTGCTTATCTTTCACTTACTTTATAATGTCTTTTGATAAATAGATGTTCTCAATTTTCATGTGATTCAATTTATTAATCTTTTCTTTTGTTGAGTGTTTTTTATGTGTTATTTAAGAAACACTTGCCTGCTTTAAAGTCTTAAAATATTTTCTTATTTTGTCTTCCAAAAGTTTTATAATTTTGTCTTTCATATTTAAGACTATAATTTGCCTAGAACTTTTTAGTCTCTGTACCGTTTACTTGGGAGCCATGCTTTCTTCGCTGATCTGCAGTGCTGTTCTTTCGTAAGTCATGATTCTATATATGCAAGGGACTTTTTTCTGGGCTCTCATTGTTTTTTAATATGTAATATGTTATTTGTTTCAGGTGGGCTCTCATTTTTATTTCATTGATCCACTTTTTAAAAAATCTTATAGCTAATATACATTTTAAAAGTATTTGACTGTGGCTGGCCCTTTGTTCTTCAATAATACCTTTAGAATCAGTTTGTCAAGTTATAAATTAATCTTAAGGATTTTAGAGATATTGATCCTTCTTATACAAAAGCAGGGTATATCACTACTTTTTAGGCTTTCCCTACTATATCTCAATAAGTTTTATAATTTTCTCCCAAAAGAGCTTGTACATTGTTTGATTTATTCCTAATCACTTGAAATTTTTATAAAATGTATCTTTTTGGGGGTATATTTCCCCCAACTTTTTATTATGAAAAACTTTCAAACACACAGGAAAAAAGAAATAACATAATGCATATCTATATGTCTTCCACCTAGATTCAGTCACTGTTAATTTTGTCATATTTAATGTCTGTGTGTATAATTTTTTGTTGTGCCATTTCCACAAACTTTGCAAGTGTGTAGCCATCATTTAAAACTAGGAAATCTCGGGCACCTGGGTGGCTCAGTTGGTTAAGCGACTGCCTTCGGCTCAGGTCATGATCCTGGAGTCCCGGGATCGAGTCCAGCATCAGGCTCCCTGCTCCGCAGGGAGTCTGCTTCTCCCTCTGACCCTCCCGACCCTCCCTCCTCTCATGCTCTCTCTCTGTCTCTCTCTCAAATAAATAAATAAAATCTTTAAAAAAATAAATAAATAAATAAAACTAGGAAATCTCTTCAAAAAACAAAACAAAATACTAGGAAATCTAATTTTATGGTTACATGAAGACATTCTAAGCAAATTTTGTATTTTCTAAGTATTCACAACTGCTCATTTCTTTCCCTCTGTTTTGTCTTGACCAAACTGTAGTCAGGCTTCTAGTTCCCTAATAGCTCCTAACTCTGCTTGTCCCAAGACTCAGCAACACATGTAGAAAAAGTGGAACATGCACCTGCTTATTAGCTTCTCGTGACAGTTGGCTGACTATAGTGAGACCCTTTTCCCGTCAGACCCCATTGGTCCTTCCTCTTGGTTATCCAGTTTATCCATAAAAGATTCTGCACATCTCTGCTTCTCTTCTTTTACCCTATAAAAGAAAAATAATTTTCTGTTTGATTTTTAGATGCTTGCAGATTTCTGAGATAAGAGTGCTCTCCCTACTACAGTAGTCTTTCTTTCGGATTAAAGTGTCTCCCTACCTAAGTCTGGGTTTGTTTTGATTTGGACATTTCCCTGCCCCAGACCTGGAATCAGCCATTTTTCCATTTAAAAGGAAATTATTCCTTTTAGTGTATACTTTTTTTATTGTCTCTGTGTGTGTGTTCAGGCTTTTTTTATCTAACTATATGAAAGTAAGTTGCAGATATCATGACACTTCACCTATAAATATCTCAGCAAGCATCTCTTAGGAATAAGGAGAATCTTCCTCATAACCACAATCTGTTACCCCACCCAAGAAAATTAACTATAATTCTATAATACCATCTGATATCTAGTCCATATTCAAATTTCCCCAAGTGTCAACATGGCCTTTTATTGCTAGTTTTGTTTGTTTGTTTGTTTTTCTCCTCTACCCAGAATCCAGTCAAGTTTCATGCATTATATTTGGTTGTTTGGTCTTTTGGGTCACTTTTAATTTAGAACATTTGCCTCACCTTCTTTCTTTCTTTGTTCTTCATGACATTGGCTCTTAAAAAACTATACATAACTATTTTACATACATCATAGGATAAAGCAAATAAGAAAATATATCAAGAGTAAAGTGTAAGACAAATAAGATACAAAAGGATAAGAAATAAGATAAAAAAATAAAATGAGAGAAAACAGTAATTTTAAATTTGAACTGGCAATATCAATATCAATTCATGATTTAAAAACTGTATCACTGGGGCGCCTGGGTGACTCAGTTGGTTAAGCGACTGCCTTCAGCTCAGGTCATGATCCTGGAGTCCCGGGATCGAGTCCCGCATCGGGCTCCCTGCTCGGCAGGGAGTCTGCTTCTCCCTCTGACCCTCCTCCCTCTCATGCTCTCTGTCTCTCATTCTCTCTGTCTCAAATAAATAAAAAAAATAAATAAATAAAATAAAAATAAAAATAGAAAAAAATAAAAACTGTATCACTTCCTAATTTTGTTCACTAGAGTGGCCCAGAAGCAATGACACTCCAGTAGCATTGAGCACACTGGGTGCCCAGATTATAGTTTCTAAATACTATTCCCCCCAAAAGGAATCATTGGCTTTTAATTGAAAAAATGGGTGATTTCAGGTCTGACACAGTGAAATACAATGTATGCAAAGAACATCTGGTTATGACCCTGAGACTAGATTTCCTAGTTTTAAATTATGGCTCTACTGCTTGCAAATTTTTGTGGAAATAGGAAAAAAAATATTAACTTCTCTTGTGTTTCGATAGCTTAATCTATAAAGTAGGAGATAATCATAATACTTAGTTCATAGAGCTTTTGCAGAGGATTGAATGGCAATACTTGCAAAGTTGTTAGAATGGTAAATGGAACATAGTAAGTGCTCAAGAAATAATAGGTGTTATTGTCATTATTTTCATTAACACCATTCAGACTTCCTATTGTTCTTATCATAAAAACCAAAATCTTTAACAAGGCCTGTAAGACCCTGCCTTATCTCTCCCTTTCTACCTTATTATGTTTACTGCATACCATTCTTCCCTTTGCTTTCAAAATATGAACCACATTTATGAATGTGCCATATTTTCATTTCCTGTGTTGCTGCACAAAAGCTTTTTACTTTTGATGAAATCCAGTCTACCTATTTTTTCTTTTGTTATTTGTGCTTTCTGTGTCATATCTAAGAATTCCTTGACAAATTTGAGGTCATGAAGATTTATCCTGTTTTATTCTTAATTTTATAGTTTGAGGTCTTATATTTAGGTCATTGATCCATTTTTCAAAAAAGATTTTATTTATTTATTTTAGAGAGAGAGAGAGCACATGAGCAGAGGGAGGGGCAGAGGATGAAGGGGAGAGAGAATCTCAAGCAGACTCCCTGCTGAGTGTGGAACCTGACACAGGGCCAGTCTCACAACCCTGAGATCATGGCCTGAGCCAAAATCAAGAGTCAGATGCTCAACTGACTGAGCCACCCAGGGGACCCTGTCATTAATCCATTTTAAATTAAGTTTCCAATGTGGTATGAAGTAGGGGTACAACTTCATTCTTTTGCAAGTGAATATCCAGTTGTCCCAGCATCACTTGTTGAAGAGACAACATTTCCCCATTGAATGGCCATGGCACCTTTGTTGAAAATCAATTGGCTGTAAATGTATGGGTTATTTCTGGATTCTCAATTCTATTCCATTGGTCAATATGTCTATCTTTATGACAGTATCACACCCTTTTGATTACTGTAGCTTTGTGTAGTAAGTTTCAAAATGCAGAAACATGAGTCCCCAACTTTGTTCTTTTTGAATACTACTTTAACTCTTCACAGCCCCTTGCAATTCCATATAAATTTTAGGATTGGCTTTTCCACATCTGCAAAAAAGGGACATGTATCACTTTTGCTCATAACTCATTGGCCAGAACTATTAACTTGGTCCAATCTAACCTCAATTTAATCCTATGTGTCAGAAAGAAGGGGAGAATCATATATTAGTGAGCAGCACCAATAACCGTGAATCTTACTATTTTTAAATCAAGAGAGTTGCCCTGTCACTCTAGGAGGGGACCAACACCCAATTTATTTAAATGACACTCATATATTCTCTTTACTGACTACTTTTCCTAACCTCTTCTCGCTAAGTCAGAAACTATGAAAGGTATGAGATTTTAAGCTGCTTGCAAGCTAACACATTATGTTGCCATAGGGTTTTATATACACACTGGCAGAAAACAGGAGACCTCTGTGTCAGAGACAAACACCGTGTACTCACAGTGAAGGCAGCAACCAAGGTAACATCATAGATAGCTCTGGCTTCCTGAGCCCCAGTCCTCACAGAGCAACACAGGGAGGGCCAGATGGTGCCTACACATGCTTTTGGGGTGCAATAAAGAAGATGAGGTCCAAGTTTCAGAGACTCTGATCTTTATAGTGCTGCTGGCAAATCTACCTTATCCTACCTTCTAGAAAAAGACATTATTTTATTATCCTGGAATGTAAGTAAAAGTTTCTGGGGAAGTTATCTGTAAATTTCACAGAGGGAGTCACCATTTTGATCTTTACTTATCTGGGAATGCAAATTCATTTGCTCCCGGGGGAGTGCCTGTCTCTGTCTTTCGAGGGCTGTCTGTCTGTACAAGCATTCCTGGACAGATAGTCCTGGGGCACATTTGCTAAACATGTAGCAGTGCTACAGATTAAGGAAAATTGTCTTTCAACATCTCTTAAGATGCCCCCTTCAAAGTTCTGGTTTTGAACATTCCACTGTACTTGCCTTAAAAGAAATCTCATTCTTTTTTTTTTTTTTTTAAGATTTTATTTATTTATTTGAGAGAGAGAGAGAATGAGAGATAGAGAGCACGAGAGGGAAGAGGGTCAGAGGGAGAAGCAGACTCCCTGCTCAGCAGGGAGCCCAATGTGGGACTCGATTCCGGGACTCCAGGATCATGACCTGAGCCGAAGGCAGTTGCTTAACCAACTGAGTCACCCAGGCGCCCCAAAAGAAATCTCATTCTTTCCAACTGTTTCAATTGTGAAGACTCCCAAATTAAGTCCTGCTAATTTCCTCAATATCAAAACACTGTGGGTGAAAAAGTGTTCAATCACAATATTTTGGCAAAAAGCACAATGATAGATGGTGTACAGGACAATAATCTTGAGGTAAGGGGCGCCTGGGTGGCTCAGTCGTTAAGCGTCTGCCTTTGGCTCAGGTCATGATCCCAGGGTGCTGGGATTGAGCCCCACATCAGGCTCCCTGCTCCGCAGGAAGCCTGCTTCTCCCTCTCCCACTCCCCCTGCTTGTGTTCCCTCTCTCGCTGTGTCTTTCTCTGTCAAATAAATAAAATCTTTAAAAAAAATAATAATAATCTTGAGGTAAATGAGGAGATAGGAAACCTCCACATCTCTCACAATTTATTTTATAGAGCCTATTATATTAGATATTAGGAATTGTATTGAATATTACCATTTGTATAAAAAAGGGAGTAAAGAAATAATACATATGTAATTTCTTATGTATACAGGTATCAATGTAATTTTTGCATTTTGTACCATATGAATAGACTATTTAAAATTTTTTAAAATATATCCTGTCAAGCATATATGCTAAAATGATTCAGAATAGAGATAAGGTAATCTTCATATTGTTGAATGGTTTCTTTGTATCCATGTTCTTCCATTTCCTTTTCTTGGACCCAAGATGATGGTAGTGAGGGAACAAGTGTGAAAAGGATATTTTTGAAGTATCCTGGCAATGTCTTCAAAATTCTGAGGGAATTTCATTTCCAACACAAAATTCTGTACCTAGCTGAATGATCAATCCAGTGTAAAGTTAGAAAATCATTTTCATCAATTATATCAGTTAGTGCTATAGATGAGTTTAAAGCTTCATTTTTGGGTTCAAAATGATATTCACCACTTTACACTTACTAGGATGGCTATGATTTAAAAAAAAGAAACAACACAAAAAAACCCTGAAAAGTGTTGGTGAAAATGTGGAGAAATTGCTATACATTGCTGATGGGCATTTAAAATAGTGCAGCCAATACAAAAACAGTCTGGCCATTCCTGTAAAAGGTAAACACAGAATTACCATATGACTCAGCAATTCCACTAATAAGCCTATTCCCAAAGGAACTGAAAGTAGAAACTTAATCAGATACTTGGAAGCTGCTTTTCACTGCAGCATTATTCACATTAGACAAAAGGTATAAATAATCCAAATGTCCAGTGACAGAAGAATGGACAAGCAAAATATGGCATATACATACAATGGGATATTATTCAACCATAAAAAAAGAATGGTGTTCTGACACATGCTACAACATGGATGAGCCTTGAAAACATTATGCTAAATGAAATAAGCTAGCCACCAAAAAATAAATGTTATATGATTCCAGTTACATAAGATATCTAGAATGGGTAAATTCCTAGAGACAGAAAGTAGATTAGAAGTTACCAGAGGCTGGAGGGAGGTGGTGAGCAGTTATTACTTAATGGTTACAATTTCTGTTTGAAGTGATTAAAAAGTTATGGAAATAGTAATAACAGAAGCACATTGTTCTGAATGTGATTGAGGCCATGAATTATATACTTAAGAATGGTTAAAATAGCAAATATTATGTTACATATATAATGAACTACAATTTAAAAAAAATAATAATGTAAAATTCCAAAAGCCATTGAATTGTGTAAATAGGTGAATTCTATGGCATGTGAATTATATACAATATAGCTACTTTAAAAAAAGGACATTCACAATTTCAACCTTGCTGAAAAAGAGATAACTCTGCATGTGCTAGTAAGAACAGTTTGTACATAAGATAAGGTTGATGTATAATTATTTAATAAATGCATGTAAGCTAGCCTGTCTTGAAATCCAAAAAACAATAAAGGAAATACAAAACCAGTAATTGAGGATAGAGCTGTTCCTCAGATCAACTGTCAACTCTTCCAAAACACTACTAGAAAAACCTGTTAATCAGGCAAAACTTTCTTAGAATAAGTGCAGTAAGGAAGAATACCACCTTGATAGTCTTAGTAATGCTTCAGAAGAGTGAAGTCAGAGGAAGATATTTGTAAGGTTTTAGAGCCTTGAGTTCAAGTGGCATAGATGGGTCTTTCAAGAAAGGAAGTTGAGGGATGCCTAAGTGGCTCAGTCGGTTAAGCGGCTGCCTTCGGTCAGGTCATGATCCCAGCATCCCAGGATCGACTCCCGCGTCAGGCTCCTTGCTAAGCGGGGAGCCTGCTTTCTCCCTCTGCCTGCCACTCCCCCTGCTTGCGCTGGCTCTCTGTCTCTCCCTCTCTCTGACAAATAAATAAATAAAATCTTTTTTTTTTAATTTAAAAGATTTTATTTCTTTTTCCACAGAGAGAAAGAGACAGCAAGAGAGGGAACACAAGCAGGGGGAGTGGGAGAAGGAGAAGCAGGCCTCCCGCCGAGCAGGGAGCCCGATGTGGGACTCGATCCCAGGACCCCGGGATCACCACCCGAGCTGAAGGCAGACGCCTAACGACTGAGCCACCCAGGCTCCCAATAAATAAAATCTTAAAAAAAAAAAAAAAAGAAAGGAAATTGATTGGGATTGGACAAAATTTGTGGTATAATAGTTTAGATTGGTGGATAGAGTGAGATGAGGATCTTGAAGTGAGTCATGATAAGTAAACTATTACTTGGTAAGTAAGTTTTTTGTCCATGTGGTTGATCTATTGTCCTAATAGAAAAGCTGTGTGCCTCCAAAAACAGACACATAGATCAGTGGAACAGAATAGAGAGCCCAGAAATGGACCCTCAACTCTATGGTCAACTAATCTTCAACAAAGCAGGAAAGAATGTCCAATGGAAAAAAGACAGTCTCTTCAACAAATGGTGTTGGGAAAATTGGACAGCCACATGCAGAATGAAACTGGACCATTTCCTTACACCACACACAAAAATAGACTCAAAATGGATGAAAGACCTAAATGTGAGACAGGAGTCCCATCAAAATCCTAGAGGAGAACACAGGCAGCAATGACTTCTTCCTAGAAACATCGTCAAAGACAAGGGAAGCAAGGGCAAAAATGAACTATTGGGACTTCATCAAGATAAAAAGCTTTTGCACAGCAAAGGAAACAGTCAACAAAACCAAAAGACAACCGACAGAATGGGAGAAGATATTTGCAAATGACATATCAGATAAAGGGCTAGTATCCAAAATCTATAAAGAACTTATCAAACTCAACACCCAAAGAACAAATGA
>NC_138373.1:91272342-91286397 GCF_054177405.1 Leptonychotes weddellii
TTAGTGCCATTTTTCCAATAGCATTTGCTCATGTTGTCTCTCTGTGTCACATTTTGGTAATTCTCACAATGTTTCAAACTTTTTCATTATTATTATATTTGTTATGGTGGTCTGTGATAAGTGATTATGATTAGCTGAATGCTCAGTGATGGTTAGCATTTTGTTTTAGCAATAAAGTATTATTTATTTAAGGTATGTACATTTTTAAAAAATATTTTATTTGTTTATTTGACAGCAGTGGAGAGAGTGAGAGAAAGCTAAAGCAGGAGGAGCAGTAGAGGGAGAGGGAGAAGCAGGCTCCCCACCGAGCAGGGAGCCTGATGCAGGGCTTGATCCCAGGACCCCGGGATCATGACCTGAGCTGATGGCAGACGCTTAACCAACTGGGCCACCCAGGCGCCCCTAAAGTATGTACATTTTTTCGACATAATGTTATTGCACACTTAATAGACTACAGCATAGTGTAAACATAATTTTATATGTATTAAGAAGCCAAAAAATTCATTTGGCTCACTTTATTGTGATATTCATTTTATTGTGGTGGTCTGAAATTAAAGCTGCAATATTTCTGAGGTATACCTGTACTTTAACCAGTGAGGTTTTTGTCTATATACTTGTAAATGATCTTCCATGCAGCCACCAGATTGATATATTTTTAAATGCAAATTTGAAAATGTTTATCCTCTGCTTATCTTTTAGTGACTTCCTACTCCCTGCAATATTTAGTTTAATCTTTTGAGTATACACCATACTTATCTTGTGTAGTATCCCACATTCTGTTTGTCTGATTGTATTACTTTATTGTTTAAAGTTGTTTTTTCAACATATACAGGTGTGTCCAAAATATGCTGTTTAATTTCCGTAATTTCTGAATTTTATCAAATGTATATCATGTTATCTGTAATATTATCAGTCTCGGCTTTTTCATTCAAATGTAGCATTACTAGGATTCTTCCATATTGATGTGTGTAATTTCATTTATTCATTTTCGCCACTATATAATATTTTATACATATTCACTCTTTTGTTGAAGAACATTTAGGTGTTTTGTGTATTTGTTTTTACTATTACAAGCAGTCATAAAGCAAGCATTCCTATATTTGGGTTCTGGTGTACATAAACTAGTTTCTCTTAGGTATATAGCTGGGAGGAGAGTTACTTCTCTCAAAAATGCCTAAATTGATTTATATCCTTTCCATCGATGTTTAAGACATATGTTGACCCACATCCTCTCCAATACTTGACATTGTTTGCCAATCAGATGGGTAGAAAATGGCATGTCATTATGGTCTTGACTGTGGTCCTGATTACTGTTGAAATTGAATATCTCTTCATTTTTATTGAACTTAGTTTTTCTTCAGGTGTAAACCTGTTCATGATCTTTGTCCATTTTATTTCCAATGGGTTGGTCCTTCTCCCATTCATTTATAGTTGTTCTTCTTATAGTCTTGATACTAATCCTTGAATCAGTTATGTGTAATGAGTATATCTTCTTCAAGTTTGTGTCTTGACTTTCCATTTTCTTTAAGGTGTTTTTGATGAATACACATTCTTTTTTTTTTTTTTAATGAATACACATTCTTGATTTTATATAGGTAGACTTTTCCTATCCTTTAGGTTTAAGAATTCCTTTGCTAGTCAAAAGCCAAAAACATATTTATCCATATTTGCTACTAAAAGTTTTAAATTATTACTTTTGATTTTCAAGTCCTTAATCTCTCTGTGGTTGATTAGTATCATGGTGTGAGTTAGAAATCCAATTTCATTTTTTATGTGGATAATTATTTTTCCAGCTCAATTTATTGAATAATTCCTTTTCCCCCACTAATCTACCATGCTTCACTTTCATACGTCAAAATTCTCCCCCTCCTACAGCACATATTGTTTTAATTACTATACCCCTATAATAAATAGAAATTGAGCAAGTTTCCTTTTTTATTCTTCTTGCATGTCTGATTATTAGTAAGAATGCAATATGACTGTATAAAAGCAGAAGTGATTGTATTTATAGACATGAGTCCATTGGTTGAAAGTGTTCAAATTGCTACAACTATCAGCCATGTCTTGTAATGGGGGTGAAGGGGTACAAAAGCACCTGGTCTGGGGCTCCCAAACGGGCCAGGTTCAGCTACTCACCACTGACAAAATCCAAAGGCAGAGAGTGGTGGTGGTAAAGGAAGAAATTTATTTCAGTGAAGCCAACACCAGGAAGATAGTGGACTAATGTCTCAAAAACTGTCTCCAAAATGCTGAAAATACTTCTAGGTTTATATAAGGAAAATGTGAGACAAAGGTTGGTGGGTACATGCAGATTAGGTTGATTGTTTATTGTTGGCAACCACAGGAGGTACTGCTGGCTTGGGGCAATTGTTACTGCTTGAGGGGTAGTTTTGTTTTTTTGCCTGAGTTAAGAGATGAGCTGGAAAGAAGAACTTAATGAATTAGAAAGTACAGACTGAGGTCCAAATGGAGGTAGTTGAAGTCTTCTTTTAGTCTTGCTAAAGGAACCATGAGCATTGGTTAATCCATTGAATAGGTTAAGAAGAAGTCATTTAAGGAAGCTTCTTTTGTGCTCCTTTATATTATAACATGTATGACATTATATTTCAACAATTTATTTACATGTCTTTCTTTTTTACTAGGCTGAGATTCATGAAAACCCATATAAATTCTATTCTTTTTGCATTTCCAGAAGTCTGGAACATGCTTAGCAAATAATAAATGCTTAACTCATATTTGTTGAGTGAATACGTAGATTTGGATCTACTAAAAAGAATCCTGGGAAAGTCACTGGGACTTTGAGAGTTCAGGGCAAGTCAGGACAGAAGATATGTCTCAATGAAGCCACAAGCTTAACCTAAATCACTGAGTTTTGGGACAGTTGATTGCCAGATAAAAATATATTGTGAGAGTAGGTTGGTGGTGTTCTACCGTACACAACCAAATAATCAGATTGCCCCAGTACCTAATACTGGAAAATGTCATGGTACCAAGATATAGAACAAACTCACAAAATATAGGAGTAGAAAATGTAGCTCTAAACATCATGGTGGCCACAACAGAGGAAAAATGAAATACTCAACAATCTCACAAAACATTGGTACTTCTAACATATCCCCAGGATATCAAGGGGCTTATTGTTCCCATGACAAATTTGAATGATATTAAATATTTTGTCCCCTGCTAAATAGGAAATTGAATTGTACAGAAGTCATTATTATGTGTGCTCTGTGTTCCTTAAACTCTTGAGCCACTGACTTTAATATTCACAGTTCATCAGCGTTTTTCATAGAAACTTACGGTATAATTATCACTATATTTTTCATTATTAATTATTTTCTAAACAATAAGCTTTAATGTGATCATCTGAAATTTTATATGTATATTTATTAAATTTCTGGAATTTCCTTTGAAGTGACTTTCTTTACCTTTGCATCAGACAGTTCTCTGTGGAGACTCACTCAGATTCCCAGAGTTGGTATGAAGATTAAGCTGAAGACATTTGAGATATAGCAGACACAGAAAGAAGCCTTTTCAGAGTTTCCCTTTTATCTGACTAATAGGCAGAGAGTGAAGCTGCCATAAATTCCCTCTCTGAGAGAGCCTCACTCCTAGGGAGAAGCTGACCACTCACACAGGGATGAGAAATTGCATAAACACACATTATCACAAACTGTCATACCTTCCATTTGTTTCTCTAAAAGCCCATTTGCTCTTCCCATGGAAGCCATTTCTCCCTCCTCCCATTCCCCTATTAAATTGGTATATAAACTCTTATCTCTGGCTATTCAGGGAACCTCTTCATCTGAATGCTCCTACACTGTGTGAATAAAATGTGTTTTCTTCTGTTAATCTCTCTATTGTCAATTAATTTGAAGACCCCTAGCTATAAGACCTAAATCAGTAGAGGAAAAGTTTTCCCCAAATATGTTCAAAATTGGTTAAAGCCAGTTTGTTTTTATTTCCTGGCTTGATTTTGAAGGAGGGATTCTCTTTGTGCTATCTATCAGAAGACAAAGAAGTAAATGTTCATAAGAACATAATGTCTCTATTAGAAACTCATTAAATTTGGTTGATTTTCAATCTGTTCAAAGAGAAAGGAGAAGGGAAGAAAGATAGGAAATGGAATATCAGAGTGAGGTGTTGGGTGGGGTAGTTGAGAGGTAAACAGGGACCTTGGCTGCTCATATTTTTTCAAGTCAAATAGCTTTCTCATTTCTAGGCCTTTGGGATTACTGTGGCACCTGGTCTTCCTGACAGTTATTTCTGTGGAGGAAGAAAAACTTTCCTCTACCCTCTTAAGTTCTATAGCAGCAGCCTGCAAATTAAATTGGCAAAAGACAGAGAACAGAAGGAAAAGCATATAAATTTTTATTGATATTAATATTTTCAATTTTACATGCATGGGAGTTCACAGAAAAGAAGTAAAAGCTTGAAAAGGTAGTTAAGCTTGAGAGCTTATACACCATTTTAACAAAGGGCAATAAATTGTAGAAAGTACTAGATAAAGGAAAGGGGGCTTTTGGAGGAGGTAAATACGTGGGGAAACTAATGGAAGATAAAGATTATATTAGTAGGATTTGTTTGTGTAGACTCATCTGAGTGCCAACTTCCCATATTCGTGGTCCTAGAACTCCCCTGGAAAGACTTATGGCTGTCATCATTTTTCAGAAATTTCTACTTTTAATCAGATAAGGGAATCTCCAGGAAGATTTCTTTCTCTATCTGTTCATTTTCAATTGCCTTCTGTTTGAAATAATACATATTTTGGCATATTTTGGGATACCATATTCTCCTTCATTTCTCAGAGCCTCCCATTATGGTCCTTTACAGTTTTCTGTGACATCAAAGCAATTAACGTGTCCATAACAGTTTCCTAGCCTGCAAAGAAAAAAAAAACTGGACTAAGACTACTTCCAGCTCTAAATTTCTATAATTCTATGAACTGGCTAACACAGGACAATTCAAACTCTTCCAGGCATAACTTTTCCCAAAGTTACTAACATATAATTGAACTTTACATTGTCTGAAATCAAGGCCTTTCTGAAGATGTTACTCAGAGAGTGACTCATAGTTTTTGGCCTCACAGTATCCTTCTTCAGGTCCTGCCTTTCCACATTACTTCAGTTTCACAGCAATTAATAATAATAATAACAGGCAATATTATTAATGTTTACTATGTGCCATAGTGCTAAGTGCCTTACATACATTTTATCATTTAATTTTCACAATAATTCCATAAAGGGTGGTATTAATATTATTCCTTTTTGTAGCCTAAGAAACTGACTTACAGAGGCTAAGTACCTTGTTCAAGATTAAACAGCTGTTAAATGGTGAATCCGGGATTCAAACTCAGTCACTGACTATAGAGCTACACGTGTGTTTATCCTTTAAATTGTGCAGCACTTAATTCAAGTCAACTTTTAAGTGTTGTTTCCCTTTTTTTAGAACAAACATTACATGAATACCTTTTTTTAAGAGCCCCATTTTACACAACTATCTAAATGAAAGCACAGAACACTTCCCCAACTTTGGCAGGGCAAAGATGTTTGCTGTGTATCCTTCCAAGCCTTTGCATTTAGGGAAAAATTTGCTTCAGTGGAAAACCCCATTGTATATAGCACACTTTCTTTGGTTATCTGATTCTAAGCCTAAGAGAGCTATTTTACACCTCTGTAAGTTTGTTAGCAATTCAAAATTGATTGATACATCAAAGCATTGAAAACAATACAAAATAATTCTTGCTCATGGATATGCAAATTGTGTCTGTTTAAGTGGAGGACAACCCACTTGCCCCACCCCAAGCCAGTTTTGCTTTCATTTGCACATTAACTTCAACATTTCTTTATTCCCCATAAATTTGTTCTTCTTTGACTTCTTTGAATAGGTTATAACATCTTTCCTTGTCTTTCTCTTGTAATTAATGAGATAAGTAAAATCTTTAACAATAACAATATAGATCTACATATAGAGATGTGATTTAGATTTTATGACTCTCTTGCATCACTTCCCATTGGTCTCCTCTAGTCACCAGGTTGATGGATTATTTGTGGTTTTGCTCTCTTTGATTTTGTTTTTTTTTAAGGCAGCTATCTCTTAGGAACCCCACACAGACTGGCCACACACACACACACACACACACACACTCTCTCTCTCTCTCTCTCTCTCTCTCTCTCTCTCAAGGTCACAGTGAGACAGGTCCCTGGCATGTTGATTTGGCCATTCACCAGGAGCAGCTGGTAGCAATAATAAAACCTTGTGGTATTCCAGCACTCAAATTTCTGCTCTCAGGTTATGATCTCTGAGTCTTTTTTTTTTTTTAAATGCTCTCTGATTCTATTGTCAGCTTCTCCTTTATATAAGATTGTCAATCCCCTCCAAGACACAGAGTTAACCATGCTACCACAACCTTGACCTCTCTTAAATACTCCAGTCTCTGGGAGCATTTTGCTTAAAGGGTGGTAGTGTACCAAGTCTGTTGCAAAGAACACTTGGTGCTAGGTTTTTGCAATATGTCTCATATCACTCCACATACACTGAGGTGCATTTGCTGCCAGAAAACAGAAACCATTTACCAAGAGCCCTCTGATCTCCAGTGCCTAAGTTGCTGGGTCTACTTCTGTTCACATACTGTCTGGGGCCAATGGAATAGAGATGGAAGGGATGCCAAGAAGAACAAGAAGAGGCACTACAGGGGAGGAAAATAAACTTTTCCTCTACCCTCCAAGGTTTTCTGCCTGGTGCCATACAGATTCGGCTGATAAAAGACAGATTAACAGGAAAGAAACAACAGAGTTTATTAACATGTGCAGTGTACATACATACAAAAGAAACTCAGTGGTAAGTCAAAGGGGTTGTTAGAGAATTTGGACTTACATAACATCTTAACAAAGAACAATAAATTTGTAGGGAAATGACAAGAAAACAAGAAGGGTTTTAGGCTTCCAAGCGTGGCAAACTATGGGAAGGTAAATATATAAGGGAAACTAATGGAAGATAAGAGTTGTTTTAGTAAAGTTGATTATGTAGATTCCTCTCAGTGCCATCTCTGGGCTAATAAGAGTCTCTGGCGATTAAGAATCTAAGTGTGTTTTCAGAGCTAGAACAAACCACCCTAAAATTTGTATGGAACCACAAAAGACCCTGAATAGCCAAAGCAACCTTGAAAAAGAAAACAAAGCTGGAGGCATCACAATTCTGGACTTCAAATTATATTACAAAGCTGTAATATAGTAGGATGGTATGATACTGGCACAAAATAGACACATAGATCAATAGAACAGAATAGAAAACCCAAAAGTGAACTCATAATTATATGGTCAATCAATCTTCAGCAAAGCAGGAAAGAATATACAATGGAAAAATCCTAGAAGAGAACAGTCAGTAACTTCTTTGACATCAGCTGTAGCAACTTCTTTCTAGATATGTCTCCTGAGGCAAGGGAAATGAAATAAAAAATAAACTACTTGGGACTACATCAAAATAAAATGCTTCTGCAGGGCAAAGGAAACAACGAAACCAAAAGGCAACCTATGGAATAGGAGAAGATATTACAAATGACATATCTGATAAAAGGTTAGTATCCAAAATATATAAAGACCTTATAAAATTCAGCACCCCAAAAATGAATAATCCAATTAAAAATGGGCAGAAGACATGAATAGACATTTTTCCAAAGCAGACATACAGATGGCCAACAGACACATGAAAAAATGCTCAACATCACTTACCATCAGGTAAATGCAAAGCCAAACTACAATGAGTTATCACCTCATACCTGTCAGAATGGCTAAAATCAACACAGGAAGTAATCAGTGTTGGTGAGGATGTGGAGAAAGGGGAGCCTCTTGCACTGTTGGTGGCAATGCAAATGGGTGCAGCCACTCTGGAAAACAGTAAGGAGGTTCCTCAAAAAGTTAAAAATAGAGCTACCCTATGATCCAGCAATTGCACTGCTAGGTGTTTACCCAAAGAATACAAAAATACTAATTCAAAAGGATACATGCACCCTAATGTTTACAGTAGCATTATCTACAATATCCAAAATATGGAAACAGCCCAAGTGTCCATCAACAGATGAATGGATAGGGGCGCCTGGGTGGCTCAGTTGGTTAAGCGACTGCCTTCGTCTCAGGTCATGATCCTGGCATCCCGGGATCAAGTCCCGCATCGGGCTCCCTGCTCAGCAGGGAGTCTGCTTCTCCCTCTGACCTTCCTCCCTCTCATGCTCTCTGTCTCTCATTCTCTCTCTCTCAAATAAATAAATAAAATCTTTAAAAAAAAAACAAAACAGATGAATGGATAAAGAAGATGTGGTATATATACACAATGGAATATTATTCTGCCATACAAAAGAATGAAATCTTGCCATTTACATGGATGGAGCTAGAGAATATAATGCTAAGTGAAATGAGTCAGTCAGAAAAAGACAGATTTCATATAATTTCACTCATATATGAAATTTAAGAAACAGAACAAATAAGCAAAGGGAAAAAAGAGAGAGAGAGGCAAACGAGAAAACAGACTCTTTTTCCTCTTAAAGAGAACAAACTGATGGTCACTAAAGAGGAGGGGGTGGGAGATGGGTTAAAATAGGTAATGGAGATTAAGGAGCGCACTTGTGATGAGCACCCAGTGTTGCATGGAAGTGTTGAATCACTGTATTGTACACCTGAAATTAATATTACACTCTATGTTAACTAACTGGAATTTAAATAAAAACTTAGGAGTGCCTGCCTGGCTCAGTCCCTAGAACATGTGACTCTTGATATCAGAGTTATGAGTCAAGCCCTATACTGGGCATATAGCTTACTTAAAAAATAAATAAATAATAAAAAATAAAAACTTTAAAAATTTTTTGAAAAGAATCTATGTTTTTTTAGGCAAGTGGAAAGGCAGAGAACTTTTTTGGTATCTGATGTTTCTCAATTTCTTCAGATTACAATAATTCTTATGCCAAAGTGGCATACTTGGGAGTGACATATTTTGATCCCCTACACCCAAGGAGATAGAGAAGAAGGATTTTGAAAATATATCCCAGAGAATGGAGTAAAAGGGGTTGAAGTGTGAGAACCAGGGTTTGGAATACCAGGGAAGCCAGGAAGAGATAATGTGTCAAGTAGGGAGTGATTAATAGTGTCAAATGACACATGAGGACAAAGTAAGAAATGAGAACAAACTATTGGATTTGTTCATTATAATGTCATTGGGACATTCAACTGATGAATTTCAGTGGCTATTGAGTGGGAAGGCTAGACTGCAGTAGGTTATGGGGCAAGTGGTGGTGAGAAAGAGAACAATATTTATACTGCTCTTGAGAGGTTTAACAAAGAAAAAAGGAAATAGTAGAAGAGCAATGAAAAGGGTTGGCCCCAGAAATAAATTCTTCAAGGGAATGCTCACTGCTCTTTGTTTACATATAACTTACAAGGACTCTTTTTCATTAAACGCTAGGCCCTTAGGGTCCCAGGATAAATTAAAAAGCAGAGACCAGACTGATTCCCATAATCTTTAAAAACAATTATTAGCATGTTAATATCATGGAAGCAGAAACTCAACATCTCAATCTGAATTTAAGAAACTTTCTGTTCTGTGAAGAAATTATCTGTTATAATTGCCAAGTATACTACCTAACAAGCTAACTCAGAGCTTATGGTACAGAAAGGCTCACAGACAGATTAAGGTATCCAAATCACATGGATTAGTGAATCAGTCTGAAACAAGCAAGTGGTAAGGGAAAAGTGATAGAGTGAGATTAACACAATTAAGATAGGGTTCAAGTGAAAAATAAAAATGAAAAAGATAGGGCGCAAGTGGGATACAATGGCCTTATCACTTGAATGCTGGGATACATGATGTTCATATGTTCTGCCTCTCTCTCTGCTGCAGCAGCCTTCCCTGCTACTCACATGGTTTCAGGAACCAGACTTGAGAGGGGGAGAAGAAAAGATGTAGAGGAGTAGGGGACCCTATTCCAACCAGTCCCTGGAATTGAGCTGGATATCTACCAGACCACTCTGAACACAAAATCAGCCTGAGATGTAAGAAGATATATGTGGATCTCTACAAACAGAATATTGCAGGCGGTTGGTTTCAAGGTATGAAGTGGGGAGCTGTGATTCAGTGGGCACATATCCGAAGTTAAATGGAAGGGGGAGGGAGCCATGGTGATCCTGCACTGCCGGTGAGCGATAGCCTCCCGCGCTGGGGACGGGGCACAGACTTGCAGACCAGTAGCGGTGGGGAAAGGACTTTAGGGCAGCCCCCTGGACTGAAACCTGGAGTGGTGGGGCCATGCGTGTGAACTGGGGGCGGCTGGTGGTTTTAGAAGCAAAAAGGGCAAAGACGTGCCCCAACCTGGAGGCGAGGACTGGGAGTACTGCTGAGGGGTGCACAACCCAGGACACTGCAGTTTTTAGCAGCATAGACAGAAATGGAGATAGTGTGGCCTGGAGAGCTCACTGAAGAACAGACTGATCTCTCTGTTCTGAGGCAGGGGGTTGGAAATGATCTCTTCTGGTCTGACTCTTCGAAGAGACATGGAAAGCCACCAGGAAAAGCCATCAGAAAACAAAAGCCCCCCCAAAAATGGTTTTCACTGAGCCCATCCCCCCTGCACAGAGGACAGGGCAACTCTGCTTAAACAGGGTTGCCTGAGTAAAAGCGTGGCAGGCCCCTCCCCCAGAAGACAGGCTGGGTCAACAAGAGGCCAACAACCCTAAGGTCCCTATAAAACAGGTGCATCTTGCTTGGGTTGTGGTCAATAATTTGGACTCTGTACATTCCCTCAACCACCCCTCAACAGAATGACTAGGAGGAAGAACCCCCAAATAGGAAAGACTCAGAGACTGTGACTTCTGCCACAGGTTTACAAATGGATACAGATATAGCCAAGATGTCGGAAATGGAATTCAGGGTAGCAGTTGTGAAGACAATAGCTAGAATGGAGAAATCGATTAATGGCAACATAGAGTCTCTAAGGGCAGAAATGAAAGCTGAACTGGGAGAACTTAAAAATGCTGTCAATGAGATCCAATCTAATCTAGATAATCTAACAGCTAGGGTAAGCAAAGCAGAAGAACGAATTGCCCCTAGAAGACCAACTGATAGAAAAGAAGGATAAAGTGGAGGCCAGGGAGGAACAACTCAAAATCCATGAAAACAGAATCAGAGAAATAAGTGACACCATGAAACGTTCCAGTGTCAGAATTATTGGGATCCCTGAGGGGGTGGAGAGAGAGAGAGGACTAGAAGATATATTTAAGCTAATCCTAGCTGAGAACTTCCCTAATCTGGGGAATGAAACAAACATTTGTGTCTTAGAGTGCCGGAGTCCAGCTCCAGCCGGGGTGGGTCTCTCGTAGGAAAGGACGGCATCGGCAAATGAGGAGACACAGACACAGGATCAGGTTGCAAGCATCTCCTCCTGACAGCCTCGGAGGAACTTTATTTATATGTTAGGATATTTTTGTTTTTCCATACTTTCATAACATGTGATTATGTTTTTTTTACAATTCATAGCCTTCTTTCATTTTTCCTTTGTAATGATTAACATGACCTTTACTGACTTCCGCGAAAACTAAAAAACAGTATGCAAAGAGAAAGGTGCTAGACAGAGCGTGACCGTCTTGTTATTTTGTTCTATAGCGCAGGAGATTAGTTTCATTATGATTGCTTAGATTGGTGTAACTAAGATGAGTAGTCATTTTATCATGAAACCCCAGAAATATTCCCACAATTACAAAGATTGCCATTAACAAAATGAAAGAGAATAGCAGGAGCCAGCTGTGGAGTCTCCTGTTTTTCAGGATCGTCCCCCATACTTGGACCTTGTCAAACAGCATGAGTAGCTTGGCTCACGCCATTAGAGGAAGAGAGGACCCCTCCCAAGATCAAGGAAAACAGGCCAATGCCCCGGCATGTAATAGTAAAACTTGCAAATCTTAGAACCAAGGAAACCATCTTAAGGGCAGTTAGGGAGAAGAGATTCCTTACATACAGAGGGAGGAACATCAGAATAACGTCAGACCTATCCACAGAGACCTGGCAAGCCAGAAAGGGCTGGCAAGACATATTCAGGGTACTAAATGAGAAGAACATGCAGCCAAGAATACTTTACCGGCAAGGCTGTCATTTAGAATGGATGGAGAGATGCAGAGCTTCCAAGACTGGCAGAAACTGAAAGAATATGTGACCCCTAAGCCAGCCCTGCAAGAAATATTAAGGGGGGTTCTATAAAAGGAGTAAGACCCCAAGAAGGATATAGAATGGAAATTTAGAGAGACAATATGTAGAAACAACATGATGATGATAAATTCACAGGCAACATGATGATGATAAATTCATATCTTTCAATAATCACTCTCAATGTGAATGGCCTAAATGCTCCCATAAAATGGCACGGGGTTGCAGATTGGATAAAAAGACAGGACCCATCCATGTGCTGTCTACAAGAGACTCATTTTGAACCTAAAGAAACATCCAGACTGAAAGTGAAGGGATGGAGATTCATCTTCCATGCCAACAGACCTCAAAAGAAAGCTGGGGTAGCAATTCTTATATCAGACAAATTAGACTTTAAGCTAAAAACTGTACTTAGAGACACAGAAGGGTCTATCCAACAAGAAGATCTTACAGTTATAAATATCTATGCCCCCAACATGGGAGCAGCTATTTACATAGCCAACTGTTAACCAAAATAAAGAGTTATATTGATAACAATATATTAATTGTAGGAGACCTCAATACTCCACTCTCAGCAATAGACAGATCATCTAAGCAGAAAATCAACAAAGAAACAAGAGCTTTGAATGACATACTGGACCAGATGGACCTCGTAGATATATACAGAGCATTCCACCCTAAAACAACAGAATACTCATTCTTCCTGAGTGCACACAGAACTTTCTCCAGAATAGACCACATACTGGGTTGTAAATCAGGTCTCAACCAATACCAAAAGATTGAGATTATTCCCTGCATATTCTCAGACCATAATGTTTTAAAACTGGAACTCAATCACAAGAAAAAATTTGGAAGAATTCAAACACTTGGAAGCTAAAGACTACATGCTCAAGAATGTTTGGGTCAACGAGGAAATCAAAGAAGAACTTAAACAATTCATGGAAACCAATGAGAATGAAAACACATCAGTCCAAAACCTATGGGATGTTGCAAAGGCGGTCCTAAGGGGGAAATACATAGCCATCCAAGCCACACTCAAAAAAATGGAAAAATCCTGAATTCACCAACTAACTTTACACCTTAAAGAACTAGAGAAAAAGCAACAAATGATGCCTAAACCGCTCATTAGAAGAGAAATAATTAAGATTAGAGTAGAGATCAATGAATTAGAAACCAGAAACACAGTAGATCAGATCAATGAAACTAGAAGGTGGTTCTTTGAAAGAATTAATAAGATCGATAAACCACTGGCCAGACTTATCAAAAGAAAAGAGAAAGGACCCAAATCAATAAAATTATGAATGAAAGGGGAGAGATCACAACTAACACCAAGGAAATAGAAACAATTATTAGAAATTATTATCAACAAATATATGCCAATAAATTAAGCAACCTGGAAGAAATGGATGCCTTCCTGGAAACCTATGAACTGCCAAGACTGAAACAGGAAGAAATTGACAACCTGAATAGGCCAATAACCGGTAACGAGATTGAAGCAGTGATCAAAAACCTCCCAAAAAAACGAGAGTCCAGGACCTGATGGATTCCCTGGGGAATTCTACAAATATTCAAAGAAGAAATAATACCTATTCTCCTAAAGCTGTTTCAAAAAATAGAAACAGAAGGAAAGCTTCCAGACTCATTCTATGAGTCCAGCATTACCTTAATCCCCAAACCAGGCAAAGACCCCATAAAAAAGGAGAACCTTAATCCCCAAACCAGGCAAAGACCCCATCAAAACGGAGAATTTCAGACTGATATCCCTGATGAATATGGATTCCAAAATTCTCAACAAAATCCTAGCTAATAGAACCCAACAATACATTAAAAGGATCATCTACCACGACCAAGTGGGATTTATCCCCGGGATGC
>NC_138373.1:91286497-91442407 GCF_054177405.1 Leptonychotes weddellii
TTTGACAAAATACAGCATCCTTCCCTGATTAAAACTCTTCAGAGTATAGGATAGAGGGAACATTCCTCAAGTTCATAAAATCCATCTATGAAAAACCCACAGCGAATATCATCCTCAATGGAGAAAAGATGAGAGCCTTTCCCTTAAGATCAGGAGCACTTTAAGGATGCCCACTCTCACCATCAGGGAAATTCAAATCAAAACTACATTGAGATACCACTTTACACCAGTTAGAATGGCAAAAATTGACAAGGCAAGAAACAACAAATGTTGGAGAGGTTGTGGAAAAAGGGGAACCCTCTTACACTGTTGGTGGGAATGCAAGTTGGTATAGCCACTTTGGAAAAAAGTGTGGAGGTGCCTCAAAAAATTAAAAATAGAGCTCCCCTATGACCCAGCAATTGCCCTCCTGGGTATTTACCCCAAAGACACAGATGTCGTGAAAAGAAGGGCCATATGCACCCCAAATGTTCATAGCAGCAATGTCTGTGATAGCCAAACTGTGGAAAGAGCCGAGATGCCCTTCAACAGATGAATGGATAAGAAGATGTGGTCCATATATACAATGGAATATTACTCAGCCATCAGAAGGGATGAACACCCAACTTCTACATCAACACGGATGGGACTGGAGGAGATTATGCTAAGTGAAATAAGTCAAGCAGAGAAAGTCAATTATCCCATATTATCATATGGTTTCACTTATTTGTGGAACATAAGGAATAGCATGGAGGACATTAGGAGAAGGAAGGGAAAAATGAAGGGGGGTGGAATCGGAGGGGGAGACAAACCATGAGAGACTATGGACTCCGAGAAATAAACTGAGGGTTTTAGAGGGGAGGGGGTGGGGGAATGGGTTAGCCCGGTGATGGGTATTAAGGAGGGCATGTACTGCATGGAGCACTGGGTGTTATACGAAAACAATGAATCATGGATCACTACATCAAAAACTAATGATGTATTGTATGGTGACTAACATAATAAAATAAAATAAAATTTAAAAAAATACAGCAACAGGAACCAGACTTGAAGTTTGAGCAAGAGGGTTCAATTAGAGGAAAGGTATTTGGGCCCAATGACACACACTTCCCATATCAGAGACACCCAGTGGTTAAATATACCTGGCCACAGCTGTAACTTGCCAGTTAGCCTGCTGAACAACAATACTTTTTATCTGCATGGGGATGGCCCTGTTATCAATCTATCAGAGCCGCTAACTTAGGAAACAAACCCATAAGCCCTGGCACACTAACACGGCCTACTGCTCCATTCCAGGGAATCCTGATGGGCTGGACATATTGAAAGTGAAGCTCCCAGCTGGGTTTAAGAGAGAGAACAGGGTTTGGAAAAGAGAAAGGGAGAAATTTATTTCAGGTAGTGGCAGCCTGGGGAGGTGGCAAGCTCTAGGCTTACCAGCTGACCTCTCTGTCTGCAAGATGGACACCTAAAGCTCTATAAGGACAGGTTGCAGGAGTGGGGTAGTGCGTGCAAGAGAGCAGGCAGGGAGCATATGATTATGGGTGGGGGATGGTGTGTGTTCAGCATGTGTTCCCAGGCAGGGAAAGGAAGGGTGGGGTGTGGTCTTCTAGGCATTCTCTCTGCTATCAGGGCTTTTCTGGTCTTGTGGTTGGAATGTTCTGGTCACTGTAAAACATCTTTATCAATCCTTCAAGAAAGTGTGTTAAGAAATAAGAACAATGGGTTTTAGTTCAAGCATGAGTTAAGTGGTCTTGTCTATTTCTGGTTTTAACTGTTGTGGTCTATAGTTGAGCAAGAGGGATTGCTGACTGCCCAGCTATGACTTCATAAACACTGAGCACTTGTTTTTCTTGTATGTATTTAATGCATCACAGTTTTTGTTGCTTCATATACCCCATGTATATTCAGTGTTCATGAATACAATGTTCATGAACACATCTTATGAATTTTACCTGTCTCACAAACTACTTGCTTCTAAATAATTCAGTGTATCCTCACTTGTTTATTTCTTTTCTTTTTTTAAAAAAATTTTAAAGATTTTACTTATTTATTTGACAGAGAGAGACATAGCGAGAGAGGGAACACAAGCAAGGGGACTGGTAGAAGGAGAAGCAGGCTTCCTGCGGAGCAGGGAGCCCGATGCGGGGCTCAATCCCAGGACTCTGGGATCATGACCTGAGCCGAAGGCAGACGCTTAACAACTGAGCCACCCAGGTGCCCCTTCACTTGTTTATTTCTCACGTTTTCTATAGTAGAAGTGAAAAATACAGCTTAAATAATATGGCATATACCTATTATACTTTCAAAAAGATTTTTCTGATGAATCTCTGCCCATTATTCTTGGATCTTCTCCAGTTCTGTTTCATCCTGCCTTCATCATTGTAACAGTCTGCATTCAGTAATAACCTGATTCATTAACAAGAGCCAGAGGTGAGGCTTCTGATTTGGTGTTTTTGAGAGTCTTGGCTTCTTTATGATATATCTGGAGTAGCTGGTGGGGTGATGGTTGGGTGGCACTTGAGGGACTCAGGAAACAGCCATTTTACTTTCCTGGGAGCTTCCTTTTTCTGTCTAATGCAGAAAATGGTCCCTGGGGCCACAGTTAGGAAAGCTTAGACAGGACTGTCCTTTCAAGTCGTTTAGCTTCAGCTCCTATGGCAGATAGTCCTTAAAGATGACAATCATTAATTCTTTCTTCTCTCCATGCACGTGCTGCTCCAGCCATTAAGAGGTGGAGATTATTGGGGTGCCTCGGTGGCTCAGTTAAATGTCCAAATCTTGATATCAGGGTCATGAGTTCAAGCCCTGTGTTGGGCTTCACACTGGGTGTGGAGCCTACTTAAAAGAAAAAAAAAAAAAGGAATTGAGATTATTTCCTTTTTGTGCATCTGGTCTGACATGTAACTTTCCTTGACTAGTAGAATGAGGTAGAAGTTGAAGGGACTCATCCACCAAGATGGTATAAAGATTGTTTTAAAATGAAGATATTTGAGATATACAGCAGATGCAAAAAGAAGCCTTCTCTGAGCTTCCCTTGTCTGACTTAATACAGAGACTTCCAGGATGAGAAATTGCATAAAGAAACATGATTATCAGTTGTAATACCTTCCATTTGCTCTCCTATTTCTTTCTCATAGAAGTCCTGTATCTACACCCCCTGCCTCACTCTCCTGTTAATATATAAACCTTTATCCCTAACTCTTCAGTGAGTCTCTTCTTTTGGACATTCCTCCATGCATGTGAATAAAACTTGTTTTTTTTTCCCTGTTAACCTGTCTATTGTCAATTAATTTCCAGGCTGCCAATGAATAGACCTAAGTTGGTAGAGAAAAATTTTTTCCTTCCAACAAAGTGATGCTGTGCCAGTTCTAGGCTCAGCTTTTCAGGAGTCTGGAAATTTCCATTTTTGTTTCAAGAAGCTAGATTCCATGATGTTGTTGAAGAGGAAGAATTTCCTGTCCCCTTCAAGGTCTCTCTAGCTGAACTGTGAATCAAATTGACATGAGACAGATTGCCAGGAGAAAATCAGATTTAATTTCCTTGATACAGGGAATCCACATAGACATGGAAATTCCAAAGACAGGCAAAATGAATTTTATATGTCATCCTGAACTAAGTAGAAGGGAATAGGGGTCTGGGACTTTAAAGGGAAGGAATGCAATTCACAGGGCAATAAGAAGAGCAGATGCTTGGTAATTAGATGTTTGCCCTGCTATACAGGTGGGTCACTCAGATAATATTTATCTCTGGCAATAACCCTTATTCTAGGAAAGACCCCCAATTTAGGTTCTTCTGTGTAGTTAAGGGAGGGACAAAAGTTTATCCTGAGCCCACAGCATCTCCACTGCCTTCAGCTCAAAATAGTCCATGTGCCAAAGTGGCGCATTTTGGGGGGCCTGCCCTGAACCCCTTCAGTGTAAAGAAGTTCAGGCAAGACTACTGAAGGGAGAGACCACATGGAGAAAGAAAGGCCGTGTGGAGGAGCACTGAGGCACTAGAAATGTGCGTGACATTTTCTTGGGCCTTCCAGCCTAGCAGAGCCCATAGCTGAAATCAGGCTAATGAGTGACCATGGCTGTTGCCACATGGAGCAGAAGAACCATGCAGTCAAACCCTGCCTGGAGTTTACACTACAGAACCATGAGTAGTTTGGAATAGTTTATTATCTAGCAATACATAACTAAAATAGCTACAGAGATGATTTTGACATGATTTCCAGGCGAGGCTCTCTTCCCATAATTTGTAGGACCCTTCTAAGGAGCATCTATAGAGTAATAAGTATCCCATCCAAACAAATGGGGAAAAGAGAAAACTCTTGATGAGTTGCTGTGGAAAACTGCTGATTCATGTTTTCTGTGCCTTCCCATGAACCAGCCCTCAAATGTAGCTCTGGATATGGCAGACCCTCCCAGTGGGGCCTCTGTGTGACCCCAGTAGCTTTGTATCTTTCACAACTACTTATATGAAAACATCTGCACTTTAGTGTTTATCACATGCTGAAGCCCAGAGACTCCAACAGTACTCCCCATCTTGATGTGAAAGAACATTACAGTTGGTCCTTGAATAACACAGGTTTGAACTGTGTGGGTTCACTTACACATGGATTTTTTTAAACAATATAGTACAGTACTATAAATGTATTTTCTTTCTTATGATTTTTTAAACGTTTTCTTTTCTCTAGCTTACTTTATTGTAAGAACACAGTATATAATACATATAACATACAAAATATGTGTTTATTGACTTATGTTATTGGTAAGGTTTCTGGTCAAGAGTAGGCTATTAGTAGTTAAGTTTTTGGGAAGTCAAAAGTTATATGTGGATTTTGGGGGCACGTGGGTGGCTCAGTTGGTTAAGCGTCTGCCTTCAGCTCAGGTCATGATCCTGGAGTCCCGGGATCGAGCCCCTCATCGGGCTCCCTGCTCAGCAGGGAATCTGCTTCTCCCTCTCATCCTCCCCCCTTTCATGTGCTCTCTCTCTCTCAAATAAATGAATAAAATCTTAAAAAAATTTATATGTGTATTTTTGACTATGCAGGTGTGGGGCAGTGCTCCTAACCCACGCATTTTTCAAGCGTCAACTATAATTGTAAATTCTATAAAACTGACAATATCTGACTGGCCAGTTGCTGTCTAGACACATTATTCCATTCAACTCTCATATTAATATAAGGCAGTTATTATCATGCCCATTTTACAGCTGAGCTGTAATTTGATTCAGGGCTCAGCAAAATTTTTCTGTGAATGCCAGATAGTAAGTGTTTTAGGCTTTCTGGACCATTTGGTTTCTGTTGCAGCTACTCAACTCTTGTTGTACAATGAAAGCAGTTATAGATAGATATTTATCATTGTCAAGTTTTTATTTATATTTTTCTTAACATACAGTGTACTATTAGTTTCAAGTGTACAATTTAGTGATTCATCACTTACATACAACACCCAGTGTTCATCACAAGTCCCTCCTTAATCCCCAACACCCATTTAACTCATCCCCCCCACCACCTCCCCTCCAACAACCCTCAGTTTGTTCTCTATAGTTAAAAGTCTATTTATTAGTTTGCTTTTTTTTTTTTCCACCTGTTCATCTGTTTTGTTTCTTAAATTCTACATATGAGTGAAATCATGTGGTATTTCTCTTTCTCTGACTGACTTATTTAGCTTAGGACAATACTCTCTAGCTCGATCCACGTCATTGCAAATTGCAAGATTTCATTCTTTCTAGTGGCTGAGTAATATTCCATTGTATTTATACATCTTCTATACCAGTTCATCAGTCCATGGACATTTGGGCTCTTTACATAATTTGGCTATTGTTGATGCTGCTGCTATAAACATTGGGGTGCGTGTTTTCTTTTGAATCAGTATTTTTGTACCCTTTGGGTAAATACCTAGTAGTGCAATTGCTGGATCATAGGGTATTTCTATTTTTAACTTTTTGAGGAACCTCCATACTGTTGTCTAGAATGACTGCACCAGTTTCCATTCCCACCAACAGTGCAAAAGGAACCCTTTTCTCTCCTCGCTAGCACCTCTTGTTTCTTGTGTTGTTAATTTTAGCTATTCTGACTGGTGTGAGGTGAATCTCATTGTAGTTTTGATTTGCATTTCCCTGATGATGAGTGATGTTGAGCATCTTTTCATGTGTCTCTTAGCCATCTGGATGTCCTCTTAGAAAAAATGTCTATTCATGTCCTATGCCCATTTTTTAACTGGATTATTTGTTTTTTTGGTATGGAGTTTGATAAGCTCTTTATAGATTTTGGATACTAACCCTTTATCAGATATGTCATTTGCAAATATCTTCTCCCATTCCAAAGGTTGCCTATAGATTTGTTGATTGTTTCTTTTGCTGTGCAGAAGCTTTTTATCTTGATGTACTTCCAATAGTTTATTTTTGCTTTTGTTTTCCTTGCCTCAGGAGACATATCTAGTAAGAAGTTGCTACTGCCAAAGTCAAAGAGGTTACTGCCTGTAATATTCTCACCTAGGATTTTGATGGTTTCCTGTCTCATATTTAGGTCTTTCATCCATTTTGAATTTCTTGTGTATGGTGTAAGAAAGTGGGCCAGTTTTATTCTTCTGCATATTGTGGTCCAGTTTTCCCAATATCGTTTGTTGAAGAGACTGGTTTGGTTTTTTTGTTTTTTTTTTTTTTCATGGATATTCTTTCCTGCTTTGTCAAAGATTAGTGGACCATATAGTTACGAGTTCACTTCTGGGTTTTCTATTCTGTTCTTTTGATCTGTGTGCTTACTTTTGTGCCAGTATCATACTGTCTTGATCACTACAGCTTCATAATATAACTTGAAATCTGGAATTGTGATGCCTCCAACCTTGCCTTTCTTTTTCAAGATTGCTTTGGCTACTTGGGGTCTTTTGTGGTTCCATACAAATTTTAGGACTGTTTGAGCTCTGTGAAAAATGCTGGTGTTATTTTGATAGGGATTGTATTAAATGTGTAGATGGATTTGGGTAGTATAGACATTTTAACAATTTTTGTTCTTCCAATCCATGAGCATAGAATGTTTTTCCATTTCTTTGTGTCCTCTTCAATTTAGTTTTCAGAGTATAAATCTTTTACCTCTTTGGTTAGGTTTATTCCTAGGTATCTTATGGTTTTGGGTGCAGTTGTAAATGGGACTGATTCCTTGATTTCTCTTTCTGCTGCTTCATTATTGGTATATAGAAATGCAACAGATTTCTGTACACTGATTTTCTATCCCGTGACTTTACTGAATTTGTGTATGAGTTCTAACAGTTTTTTTGGGTTTTCTATATAGAGTATCATGTCATCTGCAAATACGAAAAGTTTGGCTTCTTCCTTGCCAATTTGGATGCCTTTTATTTCTTTTTGTTGTCTGATTGTTGAGGCTAGGATTTCCAGTACTATGTTAAATAACAGTGGTGAGAGAGGACATCCTGTATTGTTCCTGACCATATAGGAAAAGCTCTCACTTTTTCCCCATTGAGGATGATATTAGCTGTGTGGTTTTCATATTTGGCCTTTATGATGTTGAGGTATGTTTCCTCTAACCCTTCTTTGTTGAGAGTTTTTATCATGAATGTGTGTTGTACTTTTCATATGCTTTTTCTGCCTCTATTGAAAGGATCGTATGGTTCTTATCCTCCTTCTTATTAATGTGGTGTATCACGTTGATTGATTTGCGAATATTGAACCACCTGTGTGACCCAGGAATAAATCCCGTTTGATCGTGGCAAATGATTCTTTTAATGTACTGTTGGATTCAGTTTGCTAGTATCTTGTTGAGATTTTTTTATCCATGTTCCTCAGGGATATTGGCCTGTAGTTCTCTTTTTTAGTGGAGGCTTTGTCTGGTTTTGGAATCAGGAGAATGCTGGCCTGGTAGAATGAGTTTGGAAGTTTTCCTTCCATTTCTATTTTTTGGAACAGTTTGAGAAGAATGGGTATTAACTCTTCTTTAAATGTCTGGTAGAATTCCCCTGAGAAGCCATCTGGCCCTGGACTTTTGTTTGTTGGGAGATTTTTGATTATTGATTCAATTTCTTTGCTGATTCTCAGTCTGTTCAAGTTTTCTATTTCTTCCTGTTTCAGTTTTGGTAGTTTATATGTTTCCAGGAATTTATCCATTTCTTCCAGATTGCCCATTTGTTGGCATATAATTTTTCATACTCTTCTCTTATAATTGTTGTATTTCTGTGGTGTTGGTTGTTATTGCTCCTCTCTCATTTGTGATTTTACTTATTTGGGTCCTTTCTCTTTTCTTTTTGTAAGTCCAGCTAGGGGTTCGTCAATATTATTAATTTTTTCAAAGAACCAACTTCTGGTTTTGTTGATCTGTTCTTCTTTTTTGTTTCTATATTATTTATTTCCACTCTAATCTTTATTATTTCTCCTCTTCCGCTAGCTTTAGGCATCATTTATTGTTCTTGTTCTAGCTTCTTTAAGTGTAAGATTAGGTTGTTTATTTGAAATTGTTCTTGCCTCTTGAGGTTAGGCCTGTATTGCTATATAGTTCCCTCTTATGACCACTTTTGCTGCATCCCAAAAGTTTTGGACCATCACGTTTTCATTTTCATGTGTGTTTTTTTTATTATTATTATTCTTTAATTTTCCGGTGGATATATTCATTCTTTAGTAGCACGTTCTTTTTTTTAAGATTTTATTTATTTATCTGAGAGAGAGAGAAATTGAGTATAAACAGGGGAGAGGGGCAAAGGCAGAGGGAGAAACAGGCTCCCTGCAGGGCTCAATCCTAGGACCTGGAGATCATGACCTGAGCCAAAGGCAGATGCTTAACTGACTGAGCCACTCAGGCACCCCTTTAGTAGCACATTCTTTAACCTCCATGTATTTGTTGTCTTTCCAAATTTTTTCTTGTGGTTGACTTCAAGTTTCATAGCATTGTGGCCAGAAACTATGCATGGTATGATCTCAGTCTTTATGTATTTGTTGAGGCCTGAACTGTGACCTAGTATGTGATCTATTCTGAAGAATGTCCCATGTGCACTCGAAAAGAATGTGTATTTTGTTGCTTTAGTATAAAATGTTCTGAATATATCTTTTAAGTCCATCTGGTCCAGTGTGTCACTCAAAGCCATTATTTCCTTGTTGATTTTCTGCTTAGATGATCTGTTCATTGCTGTAAGTGGGGTGTTAAAAGTCCCCTACTATTATTGTATTAATATCAATGAGTTCCTTTTTGTTTGTTTTTAACTATTTTATATATTTGGGTGCTCCCAAGTTGGGTGCATAAATATTTACAGTTGTTAAATCTTCTTGTTAGAGAGACCCCTTTATTTCAATATAGAGCCCCTCTTCATCTCTTGTTACAGTCTTTGGTTTAAAATCTAGTTGGTCTGATATAAATATTGCTACTTTGGCTTTCTTTTATGTCCATTAGCATGATAAATGTTTCTCCAACCCCTTACTTTAAATCTGCACATATCTTTAGATCTAAAAATGAATGTGTTGTAGGCAGCATATAGATGGGTCTTATTTTTTTAATCCATTCTGATACACTGTGTCTTTTGATTGGAGCATTTAGTCCATTTGCATTCAGAGTAATTATTGATATTTATTTGGTACCATTTTATTACTTGTTTTGTCATCGTTTCTGAAGATTGTCTCTGTTCCTAAGAACTAGTTCCTAAAAATAGTCTTTGTAGCTTTTGGTTTTTCCTTCCCACTCAGAGAGTCCCTTTAATATTTCTTACAGGGCAGGTTTAGTGGTCATGAACTTCTTTAGTTTTTGTTTGTCTGGGAAACTCTTTATCTCCTTCTATTCTGAATGACAGCCTTGCTGGATAGAGTATTCTTGGCTGCATATTTTCCCCATTAAGCACATTGAATATATCATGCCACTCCCATCTGGCTTGTCAAATTTCTGTGGGGAGATCTGCAGCTAACCTTATGGGTCTTCCCTTGTAAGTTAGGGACTTCCTTTGTCTTGATGCTTTTAGGATTTTTTTTTCTTTAGCAGTGTATTTTGCAAATTTAGCCACAATATGTCTTGGGTTGGCCTGCTTTTGTTGGTTTTGAATGGAGTTGTCTGTGCCTCCTGGATTTGGATGTCTGTTTCCTTCCCCAGATTAGGGAAGTTTTCAGCTCTATTTCCTCAAATAAACCTTCTGCCCCCTTTTCTCTTCTTCTTCTGGGATCCAGTGATATGAATGTTATTATGTTTGATGGAGTCACTGAGTTCCCTAAGTCTATTCCCATGATCCATAGTTCTTCTTTCTCTTTTGTTCAGCTTCAATATTTTTCGTTATTCTATCTTCTATATTACTTATTCATTCCTCTGCTTCTTCCATCCTTGTGGTCATTACATCCAGACAGTTTTGAATCTCAGTTACTGAATTTTTCATTTCTGCCTGATTGTTTTTTAGTTCTTTGATTTCTGTGGTAAGGGTCTCCCTGATGTCTTCCATGTTTTCTTGAGGCCAGCGAGTATCCATGTGACTATGCTTTAAATTCTCCATCAGGCATATATTAATATCTGTTTCGATTAGATCACTGGCTGTGACCTTTTCTTGTTCTTTCTTTTGGGATAAATTCCTCTGTCTTGGCATTTTGTCTAGGTCTGTGTCTTCTCTGTGTTAGAAAATCCTGTTATGTTTCCTGTTCCTGAGAGTAATGGCTTTATGGAGAAGTGGTTGATTAATGTCCAGGGCCTGGTGCTTTAGGAAGTGTCTCTGGTGTGTGCTATGTGCACTCTGCTACTATGTTTTGGCTGCTCTATCCCTCAGGTCAGTCATCTGCAGAGGCTCTCCTTGCCTGTAGTGAAGAGTGTTTGGACCTTGTCCAGAGGTGGCAATTTTTAACTAGGTGTGCTCTGGTCTATTTGTTAAATGAGACCTGATGCTATTTTCCCTAGAACTGAAGCTTTGCAGAACTCTGTGGTCAGTAGACATGGTGTGTGTGTGGGGGGGTGTGCTCGTCTTCTGTTTAAGAGGTCTGCTGCACTGGTTCTAAGGCATACTTGCTGGAGAAAAGCAGTACCAGCAGAGTGCGGGGTGGAGGTGGGTGGGGCAGGTACCTGGTATAAGCAGGTTACACCGCCAGTGTTGGCCCTGTGCTGTTTACTGAAGTTGGTTTATGATGAGGGTGGGGGAGAGAAATGGTACCAGCCAGGTTCTTTGTCTCCACAGATGGGAGTCCATGTATGATGCTCTTGGGCAAGCACTCCCAAAGAGCAAATAATTTCCCCTTGTGCATCCTAAGCATTTTTCAGATTGCTGTTTTCACACTGTCCATCTTCAGGTTGCTTGCCTGCCTGAAGTAGTATGGTGCACTTTGGGCTCTATCACAGCCAAGCCTACTGACTCCAAACTTTAGGAACCTGGGCTGGTGGGCACCCACACTGGGCTTCTGTGTGAAATTCTCACTGGGCTGGGACCAATGCAGGTTTGACCCAGAAAGGCAGTCTCACCAGAGCACAGGGGCTTGGGATTTGGAGCAAAGCAGGCTAAACAGCCATTGTCCAAGTTAACCACCCTCAGGTGTTTCTGTGCTGATGCTGAGAGGCAGGGGAGTGAAATGGTGCCCACTGGCTTCCTTGTCCCTGGAGAGGCAATGCTACCTCTTATGGATACACTGCACATAGAGGGAACAGTCTCCCCCCACCCCCTACCTGTGCGCCCTAGGTGATCCTTAGATTGTGTCATCTGTCCTGTGTTTGCTTGCACGTCTTCTCTCCAGGAGTAGGGCGGCACCCTCAGGTCTCTATCCCAGCCAAGTCCCTGGACCTCTAAGTCCTTTAAGCCCTGCTGTTTGCAAAAACTCAAGAAAATCAGCCTCTTGTTTTTCCAACCAGTGGTTTTGGGGAAGTGATCTCCTTGTGTGTATCCCTGTGCACTCCACCCTCTCTCACCTTTCTCTGTGACCAGGGCTCCCTCCCCTCAGTAGCACCTGTGATCCCTTTCTCTCCCAAACCAAGTCTCCACACTTCCTACCTTCCTCACTGTGGCCTCTTCTCTCCTTTAGTTGTTCTCCTTTTAGTTCTCTCCTGCAGTTTCTCTGTCAATCTTCAGGTTGATTTCTTGGGTATTCAGAATTATTTGATAGTTATCTAGCTGTGTTCAAGGGAGGAGGCAAGCCTAGGGTCCTCCTATGCCGCCATCTTAGCTCTTCCCCTACCCCCAAGGACACCAGTTATAGAAAGTATATAAACTAACAAGTGTAACTATGTCCTAATAAAACCTTATTTATGAAAACAGGCAACAGCCAGATTTGGCCTATGGACTATAGTTTTCCAACTCTTACATTAGTTCATTTAATACAAAAAATATGAGAATTGTTACCTCCACTTTACAGATAAAGAAACGGGAACAGGTAAGGAAGAGAAAGCTCAAGGAAACTGCCCAAGTTCACACAGTTATCAAGTTGTGGAACTGAGATGTAATCCCGGTCAGTCTGTCTCTAGAGAACTGTCCTTCAGCCATGATTTTAAAGACTGTATACACACATATGTATTTTTTTAACCTTGTACTACACACACTGTTGTGAATCATGCTATTTTCTCTTAATATCTTGGCTGTCTTTCCAAATCAACACATTTGTAAATCTACCTCATACCTTTAAGTAGCTTAGCTGTACAGTATTCCATTGTATGAATTACCTATCAGTAAATATCTAGCTTATATTTGTGCATTTGCCTTTAAAAACAATGCTTCACTGGGGCACCTGGGTGGCTCAGTCGTTGAGCGTCTGCCTTCGGCTCGGGTCGTGGTCCCGGGGTCCTGAGATCGGGCCCCGCATCGGGCTCCCTGTTCGGCGGGAGGCCTGCTTCTCCTCCCTCTCCCGCTCCCCCTGCTTGTGTTCCCTCTCTCGCTGTGTCTCTCTCTGTCAAATAAATCAATAGAATCTTTAAAAAAAAAAAAAAACAAAACAATGCTTCACTGAGTATCCTTATACTAAGGTGTTTGCACACAGGTGCTCACATATCTAAGAATGTAGGGAAAATTACTATAAGTGCTAAGTCAAAGAGTATATCAGTTAGAGTATATTTTAAAAACAAAGAACAAAAACAAATAAAATTTTAAAATCTCACTCCAGGTTACTTTTAATAGAGGGAATTCAATATGGGGAGCCAGTTTCAGAGAGGTGGAAGGGAGCCTGAAGGGGCAAATAGGCCACTCAAAGATCAATGACAGCATAAAGCCACTAAGGGCTGGAGAGACAAAGAGGTGGTAGTATGACCAGAGGCTGGAGCTGGAAGCACTTTGTGGGAGCTGGGACCATAGAGGGAAGGATTGTCCTGCCTTGTGGGAGCTGGGTCATACATGAGTCAGATGAAGCCACTGTTGAGAATGCCCTGGAAACAGAAAGGGAAAATAAATATACTAGCTTGTTCTATTCTTTGGCTCTTCTATCTCCTACTGGTACTTCCCTCTGACTGAACCTTTCTGGAAACTAGTAGGCAAAGGAGCCTGGGGGCTGTAGTTTGCAGGAGTCAGGCCCTGTGAGACAGAGCTGAGCAGAAAGGTAGAAGTGGAGCCAACAGGTCATAGCTGATACAAAGAGTATTGTGCTTTCAATTTTTTTTTTTTAAAGATTTTATTTATTTGACAGAGAGATAGTGAGAGAGGGAACACAAGCAGGGGGAGTGGGAGAGGGAGAAGCAGGCTTCCCACTGAGCAGGGAGCCCGATGCGGGGCTCGATCCCAGGACCCTGGGATCATGACCTGAGCCAAAGGCAGACGCTTAATGACTGAGCCACCCAGGCGCCCCTGTGCTTTCAATTTTGATATATATATCCAATATTTGCCCACCAAAGAAGCTTCAAAGATTTATAGTTCCATTAAGTATGTCTATTTTCCAATAAATTCTCTAGCACTATGAATTTGTCCAAGTTAAAATGGTATTTTACTGTTTTAATTTGCATTTGCTAATTACGAATGCAGTTGAGCATCTTATTTGTTTATATACCATTAATATTTATTTTTCTGTTAATAGTAGGTTCACATCCTCCACCAATTTTTCTATTAAATTGTTGTACTTTTTCTTATTACTTGTAAGAGCTCTCTCTTCCTCCCTTCTCTCTCTCTCTTTCTATCTATATACACATATACATATATTTATAACAGAAGTGTTTTTAACATTTTAAATTGTGTTTTACTGTGCTGTTTTAATTTTTATGTATTCAAACATGAATCTTTTTCTTCTTCTATGTCCTCTGGTTTGGAGATTTTGTCTCTTGTATAAAAAGTTTTTTTCCTGCAAGATTATAAATATATTGGGATAGAAGAACATTAAAATTTTTTTATTCCTTTTTTTTTTTTTGCTGCTCTAGCTAGAGACTGTCATGATGATTAACACTTTGGGTCTCTTCTAGGTTAAGAGCTGTTAGAATTGAGAATATCGTCTTGCACATCCTACATTCCTTCCTCATTAATCTCCAAAGGAATTTCTTTCTTTTTTTTTTTTTTAAAGATTTTTATTTATTTATTTATTTGACAGAGAGAGACACAGAGAGAGAGGGAACACAAGCAGGGGGAGTGGGAGAAGGAGAAGCAGGCTTCCCGCTGAGCAAGGAGCCCCATGCGGGGCTCGATGCCAGGACCCTGGGATCATGACCTGAGCCGAAGGCAGATGCTTAACGACTGAGCCACCCAGGCGCCCCTCCAAAGGAATTTCTTAATGAGAGAAACCCTTTTCCTCCCATCTGAGATATGAAATGTGATTAAATTGGTATCTTTGATAGGCCTCCCATTTTACATCTAGGCCTGTACTGTGCCTTGTCTACCCTTGAGTCTAAGTTTTGATTCTGGGATATGGATTGTAATGAAGAAGGCCTTGAATTAAAAGGGAGCTGGAGATGGTATTGAAATAGGAGGGTCATTTCTCCAATATATGCAAAAGTTTCCTCAGCAAAAGGCTAGATATGGTGCCCACACTTACCCCATCCAATGAAGTTAATAAAAATATGCTCCTCAAGGGGTACCTGGGTGGCTCAGGTGGTTGAGTGACTGCCTTTGGCTCAGGTCATGATCCTGGAGTCCTGGGATCGAGTCCTGCATTGGGCTCCCTGTTCGGCAGGGAGTCTGCTTCTCCCTCTGACCCTCCTCCCTCTCATGCTCTCTGTCTCTCAATCTCTCTCTCTCAAATAAATACATAAAATCTTTAAAAAAAAATGCTCCTCAAAATCAGGAACTGTGAGTTTTGTGTTTAACCAATTTTCCCTAGCACTTGGCATGGTACATGGTACAGCAAGAATCCTCAATAAATATTTATTGATTCTGAAAATTCTTTAAGTCAGAAGGGTTTCCTATTTCTCCAACGTATCTGGGCCCTAAGGAGTGATGACTACAAGCGTCTTAGGAAAGGTGTTTCTGTTATTGTGATGTAGCCTGGTTAAAATCATAATATTAATTTATTTATTTTCAGTGTGTACCACCCTGCTCTCTTAATGATATCTTAATGATATCTACTTTTACCTCATCTTCAGGTCACAGTGTCATAGAAAGAGGAATCCAAAAATTTGCTAACTTAATTAAGAGTTGAAAAGATTAAGATGCATATGTGCAAAGCCATTTAATTCTTAAAACCAGTTCTTTTTTGTTTGTTTCTTTGTTTTAAATATTTAATTTATTTATTTGACAGAGAGAGACACAGCGAGAGCAGGAACACAAACAGGGGCAGTGGGAGAAGAAGAAGCAGGCTTCCCGCAGAGCAGGGAGCCTGATGCGGGGCTCAATCCCAGGACCCTGGGATCATGACCTGAGCCAAAGGCAGATGCTTAACGACTGAGCCACCCAGGCACCCCTTAAAACCAGTTCTTTACTTCATATAGACTAGATGGAATTATAGATGGGAATAGGGAGGAGACAGAAGAGCAGGTTGATTGCATGGAGAAGTGAAAGGAAATGGAATGCTGGGAGAAGGAAAGATGGAGAAGAGGGCCCACCATCATGAAGACCATGAAGGATAGGGGAAGTCCACCCCCATCCCATCCAGCCCAAACAAACACATAATCTGAGGGCAATCCATTGTTCAACAGTTGTGGATGTTTATAGTCATTCTAATTTGATGGTGAGGAACTTGGATGTCTTAGGTGGATAAATGAATGTGCAAGGGAAACCTCACCATTGCCAAATAAAGGGTAAGTGAACATCAAGAGTTAGGACTTTGCCAATGAGTATATGTGTACATGTTGGATTGTTTCCACTTTTTGGTTATAATGAATAAGACTGCTATGAACATTTGGTATAAGTTTTTGTGGGGATGTTTCCATTTGTCTTCCATTTCTTTTAGGTATATATCTATAGGAATGAAATTATATATCCTAGCAATGAAATTGTTGGGTCCTGTGGTAACTTTGTTTAACCTTTTGAGGAACTGCCAGGCTACTATCCAAAGCAGATGCACCATTTTATATTCTCAGCAGCAATGTATCAGAGTTCCCATTTGTCTGCATCTTTCACACTCACCTATCTTTTTTATTATAGCCATCACAATGAGCATGAAGTGGTATCTTATTGTGTTTGTGATTTACATTCCCCTGATGGTTAATGACATTCATCATCAATGATATTCATATGCATATTTGCTCCTTATATATTTCTTTGGAGAAATGTGTATTCAGATTCTTTGTCCATTTTTAAATGAGCTATTTATTTTTTTATTATTGAGTTGTAAGAGTTTTTTTTTTTTTTTAAGATTTTATTTATTCATTTGACAGAGAGATAGACAGAGCCAGAGAGCACAGGTGGAGGGAATGGCAGAGTGAGAGGGAGAAGCAGGCTCTTCACTGAGCAGGGAACCCAATGCAGGGCTCAATCCCAGGGCCCTGGGATCATGACCTGAGCCGAAGGCAGATGCCTAACGATTGAGCCACCCAGGCGCCCCTAGTTGTAAGAGTTTTTTTATATGTTCTGAATATTAGTCCCTGGATATGATTTGCAAGTGTTTTCTCACATATAAGTCTTTTGAAGGAAAAAAAATTGGGGGGGGAGATCTAATTGGTTTTATTAAGGGATTCATCAACTGGGCAGCATCCCATCTAGCAAGTTGAGGGGAGCTCCCAAAGCACAAAATTTTTATTTTTTATGAAGGCAAAATTTCTTTTGTTGCTTGTACTTTTAGTATCACATCTAAAAATCCATTGCCTAACTCAAGGTCAGGAAGATTTATGCTTAAGTTTACTTCTAAGAGTTTTAGCTCTTACAAAGACCAAAGGTCTTTGATCCACTTTCAGTCAAATTTCGTATGAAGGAAATGGAGTGCTGAGGGAGGAAGGAGGAAGTAGGAGTCCAAACATGATTCTTTTGCATGTAGATCGAATTGCCGCAGCACCATTTGCTGAAAACACTATTCTTCCCCCATCGAATTGTCTTAGCATTCTTGTAAAAAATCAACTGACTTGTGTTTTTCTTAAACTCCGTATAGTGTTTCTATTTAAATATGCAGTGTTTCCTACCAGAACTTGACTGATACAGTAACTGGTGATACTGGTTTTGAACTGAAGCTAATCCTCAGAGACACAAAATAAGCAAAATAAGATGAAGAAGAACAAAACAAAAGCAAACAAACAAAATCCACCAAGTCCACTAGTCAGAGCTGGACCTTATGAGGCCAGGTGACAGAGAGAATCTTGACCAGAGTCAGTTTCACAGTGGGTCTAATGCCATGATGGAGCCATTCACTACTCTCAGAATTTATGATGGAAAAGGAATATTTAGTAACCGTTCTTTGATTGATAGAGTGAGCACCATTACAGTAAGAAGGTTCAAGTAGAAGCCTACTAAGATAGTGTTCTCAAAGTTATTCTGCTTCCTTGAGAAAAGTCTAAAGATTTGTATTACCAACATAACACATCAAAGATGCAAAGTGGTGATTTCTACCACAACCCAACTGAATTCTTTGCTGGTGCAAAATCCACATCTGTTTTAGAAAATGACTATTTAATTTTACTGGAAATTTAATCAGAGAGTGATGCCAATTACAGCTGTGATGCTGGGTGTGGTATATTTATGGAGCAAATCAACCTAGCCTCAGGAAATTGGTATGCGCTAATGACCTAGTACATAATCCTCCTCTCTCTCTTTCCAATTCCTTTTAGCAAAGATAATCAAAAGCAACTTGCCTTCATGTGTCAGGGATAGGGATAAACATTCACCATCTTACTTCTGGACTATGTCTCTCTTTTTCTCCTCCATATATGTTTTATTTATTTATTTTGTGAGAGACAGCTTGTGAGTGGGAGAAGGAGAGAGAGAATCTCAAGCAAACTCCCTGCTGAACATAAACCTGATGTGGGGCTCAATCTGATGACCCTGGGATCTCAACCTGAGCAGAAACCGAGAGTCAGATGCTTAACTGACTGAACCACCCAGATGTCCCTTCCATACATAGTTTTTATTCTTCTCTATCTTGCTCTTTCCTAGAAGAGTGACCTTTGTGGACACAGTCTTTTTTTTTTTTTTAAGATTTTATTTTTTTATTTATTTGCGAGAGAGAGACAGATAGTGACAGAGAGCACAAGCAGGGAGGAGAGGGAGAAGCAGGCTCCTGCTGAGCAGGGAGCCTGACCTGGGGCTTAATCCCAGGACCCTGGGTTCATGACCTGAGTCGAAGGCAGACACTTAACTGACTAAGCTACCCAGGCGCCCCATGGACACAGTCTTGCCAGAGAATGGTAGATAAGCCCCCCACAGTTCAAGACCTGCCTCTTTGGTGGATTTTTAGGGGTCCAGTGGCTTGAGGATATGTTGGGGTTACCCTCTGAAATGAAAGAAATTGCTGCATGTGGTATTGAACCCCGGGGAGAAAGAGGCGTCATGCTTGGAAGACCTTTAAACTGACAACCTACATTCTCTCTGATTTATTGCTCCTTCTCATGTACCAGGTAACCCATAAGCCTTCTATTTTGAGTAAAGCCCAGAGTTGAAAGTTATTGTAGCAAGTCTAAGGTATAGTGCAAGCTTCCCTGTTACTTGTGCAGGTGACAGCAGTCCCAATGATACTGGAAGCATTTTTGGGAGGCAGAGATGCTGCATTCAGCCTCCAGGAAGCCTTAATAGAAGAGTCATATTAAAGACCCCTAGAGTTTTGGAAGATGGCCACACCTTTTTCTTCTGACAACTCTGCTTCATTTGAAAAGTAACTCTTCACTTGCTCCTAGGACCTGGTAGAGACTGACTCCTTAAATGTGGAACATCCAAGTATTTTAGCTTACCCAAACTGCCAGTCACAAACTAAGTGTTATATGATGATCAAATCAAAGCATTACATGGGTACATTTTATTATTGCTGCAACATTTTATAATGGCAATGTTATATATAAGACTAAGCCCAAGTAGATTCAAAAAGTACAATTAAACTGCACAAGTGGGTGAGTCAGAGCTGCTTGGTAACTACGTATATACTATTTTGCTGCCTTTTTTTCATCTCACATTTAAGGTTTTATATGGAGTATTCTATGCCCAGAAAGCAGAATAGGAAAAAATGCAGGCCTGATTTGTGGATGAGACTCATGATATGCTGACATTAGCCAAAAATGGAAGGCCACTGCACTATACTCCCACTTAAGGGTAATTCTGAGAGTAGTTGAGAAACCCCCCGTGGGGCAGAAATCTGGATCATATATTTGGTTGTGCTCTTCATAAAAGAGAGGTGACCTGAGATCTGTATCTACACTAATTCACGGCTAATGGGTGATTAGTTACATAGAGACTTGATAGCATGAGGATTGGAAGACTGACAACAAGTGGACAAGGAGAAAGGTGTGGGATGGATTTCTCAGAATGGACATAGAATGGGAAGATATTATCGTCCCATGTAAGTGCCACCAGAGGGCATCCATTCTGGAGGAAGAGTTCAGTAATCTTGACCCATACTCTGGATATGAGTAACTCTCTTTCCCCAGTCACCCCAGTGTTTGCTTAATGGTCCCATGTACACGTGTTCTTGATGGTAGGAAAAGAAGTTTTGCATGGTGTTATTGATTGAATTGTGCCCCTCCCTGAAAACAAATGTTGAAGCCCAAACCCAATACCTCAGTATATTACTGTATTTGTAGATAGGGCCTTCAGAGCAGGGCTACTGTGCAGGGCCTCTAGGTGATACTGCTGTCCCTTTAGACCCAGAAGGCAGGGACACCACCCTGGTGGGACTAGAGGACAGAGAATTAAACCAAGGCAGATTATTCTTGAGCCTTAAAATCTAATAGAATTTACTCTGCTACATTTATGGACTTGCTTAGGACTTGTGACCCCTTTCTTCTTTCTGATCTCTCCCTTTTGGAATGGGAATTTCTGCCCCATGCCTGTCCCATCATTATCAGAAGTAGATAACTTGTCTGGTTTCACAGCTTCAGACAATAGAGAGGAATTTTTGTCTCAAGATGAATCATACCTTGAGTCTCACCTATACTTGATTTAGATAATATTTAGATAAGATCTGGGATGTGGGGGTGATGCTGAAGTGGGTTAAGAATTTTGAGCTATTGGGATAGTATTTTGCGTATGAGAAGATATTAATTTGGGCTATCCAAAGGGTGGAATGTATGGACTGAATGGTATTCCACCAAAATTCATATGTTGAAGCTCTAACCCCCATAACCTCAGAATGTGACTGTATTTGCAGATAGGGCCATTAAAGAGGTAATTAAGTTAAAATGAATCCATAAAGGTGGGCCTTATCCAATCTGACCAGTGTCTTTATAAGAAGGGGAGATCAGGGGCACCTGGGGGACTTAGTCAGCTAGGCATCTGACTCTTGGTTTCAGCTCAGGTTGTGATCTCATGGGTTGTGAGATCGAACCCCATGTCAGTGGGGGATGGGGAAAGGGAGGGCCCATGCTCAGCAGGGAGTCTGCTTGAAGATTCTTTCCCTCTGTCCTTCCCTCCCACTCGTGCACACTCTTTTTCTCAAATAAATTAATAAATCTTAAAAAAAAACCACAAAAAACGAAGGGCAGATTAGGGAGATATTAGGGATGAGTGCACACAAAGAGGCCCTGTGAGGACACAATGAGAAGGCAGCCATCTGCAAGCTAAGGAGAACCCTCAGGAGAAACCAAATTTGCCAACACCTTGATCTTAGACATTTAGCCTCTAGAACTGTGCAAAAATATTTCTGTTATTTAAGCCACCCAATCTGTGGTATTTTGTTATGGCAGCTCTAGCAAACTAATACACATAGATTTAACAACGTCATCTTCTCCTCACCATATTGAGGTTGTGGCTACTACTACTAACAAAAGTAAAGGCCAATAATGAGCCTGAATATGGCATCATTCCCTGGGAATTCAGGCAACCCTGTGGTGGATTGATTACACCGAATCCCTTCCATCATGGAGATGGAGCAACATGTCATCATAGGGATAGATACACATTTCAGGTCTAGTCTTACCTGCCCCGACAAAACTACTTCTGCCAGTTTGTGTGTATGGTATCCACACACAGACTCAAACCAGAACAATAACTTTACAGCAAAAAAATTGACAAAGTGCTCATGCCCATAATATTCACCTGTCTTAACATGTGTCCCATCACCCAGAACTGCTGAAGTTGCCTGCCAGGAGAGGATGCCTTGTGACGTTGGCACACCATCCTACAGTATGCAGTCTATGCCTTAAGCCAGTAACTAATAAATGTTTCTGAAAAGGAAAGCGTTAACACCAGGCCTGTGACTCATTTCCTCCCTACCAAGGACATGGGAGGAAATGGTTGACATTAACCATCCTGCCTTATAAACCTGCTAATGGCATTTGCTAGTGGAAATACATAGGGAATTCACTACCTAAAAATGCCTTTTTAACAGGCTATATCTTGTCTGTCTTGGTATCTTATTGTGAATAAATCTAGAATTTATGGATTGGTGTACATGACTGACTAGGTAATGAGAATTAGTCATGGCAAACCTTTCTATCTACCAAATGACTTTTCCTGATAATACACTGTTAAGTGTTTATCTATTACTCCAAAACCAAAATGCATCCTAGGGTGGGAGAAAGGGGAAATTAGGAAGATGTACCCTTCTAAGAATAAATGCTACATTTGTGTCTATATTCTATATATGTATCAATTAAATCATTGGCAAGGCTTGGTGTTGGTAAGGTCTATGATTCATGTGAGTCTGTTTTGACAATCTAATTATTTGTGGCAATTCAGGTCCATCTCTACTACAACTGTGACATATAAATCTGGGAGCCAATGGGATAAAGCAGGAGTAACCTTTTTCACTATTATGCATAAACACCCAATAGCTGAGGTAAGGAGATTATGGAATGGGTGGTAGAAGAAGATATAATTATCAACATAACTTTATAACTAAATATAGCAGTTGAGAAATTAGTAAACACATTTTCTGTTAATGACTTTCCTTCCTTCTTTGTTTTCTCCAAACAACTTATATAAAGAGCTCTGGAAATTGCTCCTGTTTTTGGTTTCAGGTTGAAAGTATGACTGAAGTAACATCATCCCATGATAATATGATGATTGATGGGATTTTGTGTCTCTTGGTTTTTGGGGGTTTCTTAAAAGATTTTTAAATTTATTTTAGAGAGAAAGAGTGGGAGGAGGGGCAGAGGGAGAGGAAGAGAGAGAATCTCAAGCAGACTCCCCACTGAGTGTGGAGCCCATCATGGGGCTCAATCTCATGACCCTGAGATTATGATGTGAGCTGAAATCAAGAGCTGGACACTTTACTGACTGAGCCACCCAAGTGCCCCATGTGTCTCTTGTTTTGAGGAACAAATTTCTCATTTTGTCCAAGGACAGAATGCATGGTGAGGAGTAAAAAGGGTGGTCCTGTGTGGTTTCTATTTGCCATGGGTTAAGTCCCTGTCCCTTTTCCACCCTGTTGTGTGTCCATGGGATTGGATCATTATGGATTGCATCAACAGGTTTCCTTGTCCTTGGTTTCTGTATTAGTCTTCTATTGCTGCTATAAAAAATTACCACAAACTTAGTGAATTAAAACAACACACATTTGTTATCTTACACTTCTAGAAATCAGAAGTCTGAAATGAATTTCACTGGGCTAACATCAAGGTGTTGCATGGCTGCATTCCTTCTGGAGGCTCTAAAGGAGAATCTGTTTCTTTGCCTTTTCCAGCTTCTAAAGTCCATCTGCATTCCTTTGTTTATGGCCCCCTCCTCCATCTTCATAGTCAGCAACACCACATCTTCAAAGCACCCTCTCTGATTCTTCTTTCACTTTTTTTTTAAGATTTTTTTTTTTTTAATTTGAGAGAGAGAGAGCATGATCGGGGGAGGGTCAGAGGGAGAGGTAGAAGTAGACTCCCCACTGAGCAAGGAACCTGATGCGGGGCTCAATCCCAGGACCCCGGGATCATGACCTGAGCCGAAGGCAGATGCTTAACCAACTGAGCCACCCAGGCGTCTCACTTCTTTCACTTTCACTTCTCCATCTTTCTCTCACAGGACCTTTACAGTTCTATTGGGCCCGCCCAGGTGGGTATTCCCATCTCAAGATTCTTTATCACATCTGTAAAGTCTCTTGTCATGTTAAGTGAAATATTCGCAAGTTCCAGGGATTAGAACATGGATTTGGAGAGTCATTATTCTGTCTAACATAGTTTCCATTTGGATTCCGCCCTTGGGGGTGGGGTGATGGTGGTAACAAGATTAGCAAGCATGAGGAAAGTAAGTTTGAAGTATTTATTCTCTGCCTCCCTCCCCAGATAGGGCTGCATCCCTATCAGGTGGCCCTCTTTTCCAGCTTGAGGTACTTTCCTTGGGTTCTAATAACTACTCCCCTCCTTGGCTTTTTGGGCCCAAGGGTGGTGACTATTCCATGCTCTTTCTAGTCCTGAGAAACTTCATCATCTTTTCTCGGTTTCTCACCATTATGAAGAGTGCTTTTGATTCCTCAATTACTCTATTGTTTTGGAAGGACCTTGACTGAGAACAACAGGGCAATGCTGAAACAACTATCTAGTGAAAATTATAGTGATGATGATGATGTTGATTTAGATTAAAAAAACTTTCTCTCCCTGTACATAATCTTTAGTCTAGGTTCTCTATGTCTTCCTATAAAATATCTGTTTGGCTTCTTACCACATTCTATAGTCAACTCTACTAACTGTTCAAAAGTCATCTTGTATTTAAATATTTCAATCATTCCACTGTCTCTTTTAAAAATGTGGATGTCATTTTCTTCTTCAGTAATATGAAATGATTCTCTACCACTTCTAAAACTTCCTCTGATTATTCCCTATATCCTTCCTACTGCCAGTTTTTTGAAAGCATTTATAATGAGTAGGTTTCCCTCCCAGTGCCTCATCTGCCATAAGCAGTACTCTTTTCCCTTCTAGCTAACCCCATCCTTGGAGTCTTCTTTCCTATTAAGATCCAAAGATGGATAGTTATCATTGCTCTATAGGGAGCTTATTTTAACAGGAGATTAACACATGAACTGAAACTGGGGGTTTTGTGGAGAATTACAGACAAACTTAAAAGATATAAAAATTTTCACCTGTTTGGAAGAGGTGAGGCAAGAGTAGAGAAATAGGCACTATCCCACATAGATGATGGAAGTATAAATTTTATAACTTCTGTAGGGAACAAATTGGCAATAGCTGCTGAAATTGAAAATGCACCTGTCCTTTGATCCAGAAGTTCTACTTCTAAGAATTTACCCTACTGATCTGTTCCCAATTGTGCAAGTTGATCTGTCAACAAAGATCTTTATTGCAGCATTATTTATAAAAGCAAAAAGAATGGAAACAATCTAAATATTCACTAGGAGGCTGGGCAATAAGATGATGTAAATTATGACCTATGCACAATGGAATGCTATGCAGCTGTTAAAAAGAGTTAGGACCCATTGTATGTATTCATTTGGTTGTATCTTATATATGATGTGGTTATGAATCAGAAAAGCTATGGGTGGGGCACCTGGGTGGCTCAGTTGGTTAAGCAACTGCCTTCGGCTCAGGTCATGATCCTGGAGTCCCGGGATCGAGTCCCACATCGGGCTCCCTGCTCAGCGGGGAGTCTGCTTCTCCCTCTGATCCTCCCCCTCTCATGCTCTCTGTCTCCCATTCTCTCTCAGATAAATAAATAAAATCTTTAAAAAAAAAAAAGAAAAGCTATGGGTGATATCCAAAATTCACATATTGGGATAACAAAAAGGATTAGACTTGTCAAATTAAACTCATCAAACAATAAACTTACCTAATATCATTTCAAGGATATAAGTAATCATGAAGCACGGGTAAAGTAGGGACAGATCTGGGATCACCAATACAGCTCTGGCCAAGATTAACGTGAGGTTTCTAAGCAATGTGTGTGGGTCACATGAAAAAAAAAATTTAGTCACAAAACATCCCTTTTATACTAGGGAGTTGCATAGTTTACATAACATTTTACAGGAAGTTTTTTTCTATAAATTCATAGATACCAGGTTTGGTTACCATAGCAGTCCTGAACAACTAGATACATTCTGCTAAAAGCAATCCATACATAAGGATTCTTTGGCTAGCAAGTACCATTAGCTTCTTTGCCAGAACATTCATTAGAATGTTCACAAGAAAATTAGATCAGATCTCCTCCTTTCTTTCTTTCCCAGAAGTGCTTCCCAGTAACAAAAAAGAATTAATTGCTAACCTGCTACACAACAGCCTTTCTTTTCCCATTCAATTAAATATGAATAAAAATTGGGTAGTTCTGAGAAAAAAAATGATGCTGGCTTACATTAAACTTAATGGTCTTTAAAATTCAACCTGAAAGACATTTATATGTCTTAAGATACAATAAAATTTAAGGGTCTTTAAAATTAGAAGGAAATACATTGAACATAAATTTTAAAATATACATGGATAGAGTTCTAATGCAATCCAAATTTTAAAGAACTATAAACTATTCTGCATATACAGAAAATCTGTTCCTTCACCCTCCAAAGTACGTCCATCAAACAACTTTTCTTTCAGTATATTTATAGACATCTTATGAAATGTTACTTTCCCCCCAATATACCCTTGATAAAAGGAGCATGTTTGTTTGTTTCTTTCTTCCTTCCTTTCTTTTTTTTAGAGAGAGACCATGTGCAAGGTGAGGGGGAGGGGCAGAGCAGAGAGATCTCAAGCAGGCTCCATGCTTCCATGATCTTGAGACCACCACCCGAACCAAAATCAAGAGTTGGACGCCCAAGTAGCTGAGCCACCCAGGCTCCAAAAGGAGCATGTTTCAATATTAATTGGAACCATACAAAATTCCTGATACTTGATAGTGTTGGCCTTCAAGAACAATAGTCTCATACAATTAGACCAAATACTATATGGACACTACACTGTTTCATCTCTAAATGTAACCTGGACAAAATATATAAAGAACCAAATAGAAAATATCATAATAATACAATAAAGCAAGAGTGTGAAGAAGAAAAAGCCCTGGTTCAAGTTAGGAGACCTCGACTCTAGTTTCTCCTTCACCACCTACTAATTTAAACCTGTATTTGTTTCTCCTAATTTCAGTTCCCTTGCCCCTCAAATGAGACTCTAAATATAGACAATAAACCACAATGAGATACCACTTCACACCCACTAGGATAGATATTACCACACAAAACAAAGCAGAAAATAACAAGTATTGGCAAGGATGGAGAGAAATTGAAATCCTTGTGTATTGCTGGTGGGAATATAAAATGATTTAATGCTGTGGAAACAGTTCAGTGGTTCTCAAAGAGTTAAACATAGAATTGCCATATGATCCAGCAATTCCACTCCTAGGTACACAACCAAGAGAATTGAAAGCAATTACTCAAAAAGATACTTGTGTACCAATGTTCATGGAAGCATTGTTCACATTAGCTAAGAGGTGAAAATAACCTGAGTTTCCATCAATAAATGAACAGATAAAATGTGATGTATACCCAGGAATATTATTTGATCTTAAAAAAGTATGTAATTCTGATCCATGCTACCATGCAGATAAACCTTGAAAACATTATGCGAAGTGAAATAAACCAGACACAGAAAGACAAATATGTCTGATTCCACTTATATGAGGAACCTACAATAGGCAAATTCATAGAGATAGAAAGTAGAATAGAGGTTACCAAGAGCTGGGGAAGGGAAGAAAGAGGAACTATTGTTTAATGGTTACAGTTTCTGTTTGTGATGATGAAAAAGTTCTAGAGATGGATAGGGTAATGGTTGTACAGCACTGAGAATGCACTTGATGCCACTGAATTTTGCACTTAAAAAATAGCTAAAATGATAAACTTTGTGTTACGTGTTTTTATCACAATAAAAAATGTAGATGATCAATCATTATAGTGCTATTATTTTAACAAATACATATTATAAGTTTTTCTTTCATTTTATGATAGAAACAGTAGATAATTAAAATCAAAAAATAATTTCAAATATTGCTTGTTGTCATTAAATTCACCAAAAAAGAAAAAACCCACAAACTTTTTAAAATGAGTAATAAAGTGTACTCCATAACATGTATTTAGTTTTTTCTTATTTTTAAATTTTATACACATGAACATATATATGCAATAAAAAAATTTAAAATATATATGTAATTAATTGTGGAAATGACATATATAATGAGGAAAAAGACAAGTTATGTGACAAGAAATGACAAAAAGTAACTTTTGAGGAAGATTGCAAATTATCTTAAGCAATTTAGAAAATACACAATTTCCTGAGCTTTAATAGCACTAACAGGGAGCATTTTGAAGCAGGATGTGGTTAGAGGATGTCTATTGGTTTGTCAAAAAAACATGTAACTCCAAAACAGCTAATATTAAAAGATAGGTAGCAGCTGTCTTGTAATTCTTCATATTGTTGCCTCATAGATGACTTGAAATAGTTCAAAAGGAAGAAATTCCAAATTTCTAAGTGTGTTTGACAAGTGATGAGTGTTTTTTTTAAGATTTTTTATTTTTAAATTTATTTTAAAGAGAGAGAGCAGGGTGGAGGGGCAAAGGGAGAAGGAGAGAGATAATCTTGAGCAGACTCCCTGCTGAGCATGGAGCCCAGCATGGGGCTCGATCCCATGACCCTGAGATTATGACCTGAGCAAAAATCAGGATCAGATGCTTAACCAACTGGACCACCCAGGCACCCTACAAGTGTTTTATATAAAGTGACACTGAAGAGTATTATGTGAATGTATGACCCAGTGGTAAGAAGCTTCATTTTGGCTATAAACTACTGAAAGGGAATTCTTTGCTCAACAAACCTTATTTGAGTGCTTACATAGCATAGGCTCTAGGATTCAACAAACACTGCGTTCTTCTCTTGATGTTACCACTTGAAGCTGTGTGACTTGAGAAAAGTTATTTAATTTTTTGGTGTCTCAGTTTTCTTGTCTGCAAAATAGGGGTTAATAATGGTGTTGTTGGGATAATTAAATAAGATAATATATGTAAGATTTTTAGTACTGTGGCCAGCACATGGTGACCCTTCAATAAATGCTATCTACTAGTATTACAAGCAATTCACCAAATAGTGGGCTAAAAATTATGTATGTGGCATGAGTTGGTGTTTGAGCCTATGCTCCACTCACTCTAGGGTTCAAGCAAATGTCATATGGCAGTTGGGCTAGTGGCCAGGTGTAAGGAGAAGACAGGAACCTCCTGAAACTTCTCTAAAGGAAGAGAAAGTTAAGAAGGACAGGTTTCTTTCAAGGAAAAGGTACTAGAGTAAGAAGAGAGGGTAACAATGCTTGATACTCAGAATATTCTACTGGCCACAGCCTCTGACTATAATGCAATTAAATTAAAAATTAACAAAATGATAACGTACATTTTATTTGTTAATGCAACCAAGCAGAAATCATTATAGAAATTAAGAAATCCTAAACTGAATGATAATGAAAACACCAAGTATCAATACTTCTGGAATGCATCTGAAGCAGCATATACAGAAAATTTTTTAGTTTTAAATGTTTATATTAGGAAATAAGAAAGTCTGGAAATTAATAAGCTTAAGAGGTAAACAAAAAACAATTGAATAAACAAAATAAGAAAGTTAAAAAAGAAAGAGCAGAAAATAAGAAACTGGAAAGCAAAGATAAGAAGAAGGAGCTACAGAGCCGAAAGTTGGTTATTGAAAAGACTAATAAAACAAACTGCTGTTGGGGCGCATGGGTGGCTCAGTCCTTAAGCATCTGCCTTCGGCTCAGGTCATGATCCCAGGACTCTGGGATCGAGCCCCACATCGAGCCCCACATCGAGCCCTGCATCAGGCTCCCTGCTCAGCAGGAAGCCTGCTTCTCCCTCTCCCACTCCCCCTGCTTGTGTTCCCTCTCTCGCCATGTCTCTCTCTGTCAAATAAATAAATAATAATAAAATCTTTATAAAAAAACTTCTGTTGAGATTTAAAAAAAAGAGGAAGTCCGCATATAATTATATTAGGATCAGAAAAAAGGGAAATGTAATAGCAGATTCAGCAAATATTTTAATAATGCATGAACAGTAATTATACAAATAAATTTATGTCAATACATTTGAAACTTTAGATCAAAATTCAAATTTTTTGGAAAAATGTAACTTAGCAAGACTTACTCAAGAAGAAATAAAAAGCCTAAGTAGTTCTGTCACCAGTAAAGTATTTCCAAACATGAATTTGAAATATTCTCAAGAAAAAAAATTGGACCCTTAAGGTTTTAGGTGTGAGTTATATTAAACCTTTAAGGAAGAGATCATTGTAATACAAACTCTTCCAAATAACAGAAAAAGAGGGAAAGCTCCCTGTGGTAAATCTGTCAAATGGACATTTAAAATAATTTACCCCCTAGGGGAAAAAAAAAAAAAAGTGAGGCGCCTGGCTGGTTGGCTCAGTGGAGCATGAAACTCTTAGTCTTAGGGAATGAATTTGAGCCCCACATTGGGAATAGAGCCTATTTAAAAATACACACATACATAAGTACATACCTAAGTAAGCAAATTAAGCAAACAAGTAAATAAATAAAATCTTTCTCCCCTTTTTCAAGAGGAAGAAGGCATCTGGCGGCCTAGCAGAGACTATGTTTCTCCCTCTTTTGTAGTTAGATGTGGTTATTTGAATAAGTTCCCCCCAACCGAAGAGCAGGAAGTAGAAATGCAATGTCCTTACCTTAACAGATCATGTGAGACCACTCCACTTTATTCTTACCTTTTCCTTCCTAGTGGAAATATGACTGCAGGTGCAACATCACTTCAACCAAAAAATGATACAAAGTCCTAGGAAATGGCTTAGACTCAAATTGGAAGAAATCTGTATTCCTGAATGACTTAGAGCTACCTGGCAAGTTGGAACATCCATCCTTGACTTTTACATATTAAATGGAAAACTGTATTAATATGAGAAACTTCTGTGCACTGAGACACTTAAAAAAAAAAAAAAGACAAGCCATATAACTGAAAGAAGATACATGCTACACGTGTAACCTGTAAAAGATTGTATTCAAAACATATTAAAATGTCTAACAAATCATTAAAAAAAGACAATTTTTAAAAATGTATCCTATATTTATACTGATGAGGTTTAGGACATGCTATCCCAAAATATGGCAATTTGGCATACTGAATATTTTAAGCTGAAGGAGTTTGAAAAACAGCAGAAGGAAGAAAGGCACTCTGACCTCCTCCTTCCCTTACCCTTTTTTCCTGGAAACAGGTCATAAAGTTCTCATATGAGAGGTGCCCTCCCTACACCCAGAGGAAAGGAGCATACTTTTCTCCAAACGCAAAGGGACACCAAGAAGAATGCTAACAAATAGGGCTTGCTAAGTGTCCCCCAGTTTATTGTGGTTACCTCATACTCCTTAACCTATCATATTCTTTTTTTTTTTTTTTTAAAGATTTTATTTATTTATTTGACAGAGACAGAGATAGCGAGAGCAGGAACACAAGCAGCGGGAGGGGGAGAGGGAGAAGCAGGCTTCCCCCCGAGGAGGGAGGCCCAATGTGGAACTCGATCCCAGGACCCTGGGATCATGACCTGAGCCGAAGGCAGACGCTTAATGACTGAGCCACCCAGGCGCCCAACCTATCATATTCTTCCACAACATATCATATTCTTCCACAGCATATCATGTTCCTCCATTATCCAGTCTTCAGTCAAACCTAGCATGAAAGTACTCATTTATTTCTGCTCTAATTTTTATTTTTCCCCTCTTCTGCTGCCTTTGGGCTTCATTTGTTGTTCTTGTTATAGCTTCTTTAGGTGTAAGATTAGGGTTTCTTTTGTTTTTTTTTTAAGATTTTATTTATTTATTTGACAGAGAGAGAGATAGTGAGAGCAGGAACACAAGCAGGGGGAGTGGGAGAGGGAGAAGCAGGCTTCCTGCTGAGCAGGGAGCCTGATGTGGGACTCAATCCCAGGACCCTGGGATCATGACCTGAGCCGAAGGCAGACGCTTAACGACTGAGCCACCCACGCGCCCAGATTAGGTTGTTTTTTTGAGATTGTTTTTGCCTCTTGAGAAAGGCCTGTATTGCTATATATTTCCCTCTTATGAGCACTTTTGCTGCATCCCAAAGGTTTTGGACCATTGTTTTCATTTTCATTTGTTTCCATGTATTTTTTAATTTCTTCCTTAATTTCCATGTATTTTTAAATTTCTTCCTTAATTTCCTGGTAATCCATTCATTCTTTAGTTAGGACATTCTTTAACCTCCATGTATTTGTGGTCTTTCCAAATTTTTTCTTGTGGTTGACTTCAAGTTTCATAGTGTTGTGTTCTGAAAATATGTGTGGTATGATCTCAATCTTTTTGTACTTGTAGAGACCTGATTTGTGGCCCAGTATGTGATCTATTCTGGAGAATGTCCCATGTGCACTGGAGAATGTCCCATGTGCACTTTAATGTATTCTGTTGCTTTAGGATGAAATGTTCTGAATATATCTCTTAGTCCATCTGGTCCAGTGTGTCATTCAAACCCATTGTTTGCTTATTGATTTTCTGCTTAGATGATCTGTCCATTGCTATAAGTGGGGTGTTGAAGTCCCCTACTATTATTGTACTGTTATCAATGAGTTTCTTCATGTTTGTTATTAATTGATTTATATATTTGACTACTCCCAAGTTGGGGGCATAAATATTTACAGTTGAGGAGTGCCTGGGTGGCTCAGTTGGTTAAGCATCTGACTCTTGGCTTTAGCTCAGGTCATGGTCTCAAGGTTGTGAAATCAAGCCCTGTGTCTCGCTCCATGCTTAGCATGAGGTTCTCTCCCTCTGCCCCTTTCTCCACTTGCATGCACTTTCTCTCTAGCATAAATAAAAAATAAAAAATATATAAAATATTTTACAAAATATTTGCAGTTGTTAGATCTTCTTCTTGGATAGTCCCCTTTATTATGACATACTGCCCTTCATCTCTTGTTACAGTCTTTGGTTTAAAATCTAGTTTGTCTGAGAGTATGGCTATCACTGTGGCTGATATGGCTACTCCAGCTTTCTTTTGATGTCCTTTAGCATGATAAATGGTTCTCCATTCCCTCACTTTCAGTCTGAAGGTGACTTCAGGTCTAAAATGAGTCTCTTGTAGACAGCATATAGATGGATTTTGAATTTTTTTTATCCATTCTGATGCCGTATGTGTTTTGATTAGAGCATTTAGTCCATTTATGTTCAGAGTGATTATTGTTAGATATGAATTTAGTGCCCTTGTATTGCCTGTAAAGTGGTTGTTTCTGGAGATTTTCTCTGTTCCTCTCTAGTCTTTGATGCTTTGGGTCTTTCTTTCCCACTCAGTGAGTCCCCTTTAATATTTCTGGCAGGGCTGGTCTAGTGGTCATGAACTCCTTTAGTTTTTATTTGTCTAGGAAACTCTTTTTCTCTCCTTCTATTCTGAATGACAGGCTTGCTGGATAATGTATTCTTGGCTGCACATTTTTCCCATTCAGCACTTTGAATATATCATGGCACTCTCTTCTGGCCTGCCAAATTTCTGTGGATAAGTCTGCTACCAACCTTATTTGTCTACCCTTATAAATTTGGGATTTCTTTTCCCTTGTTGCTCTCAGGATTTTCCTTATCTCTGTATTTCATAAATTTTACTAAGATATGTCTTGGTGTTGGCCAGCTTTTGTTGTAGTTGATGGGAGTTCTCTGTGCCTCCTGGATTTGGAGTCTGTTTCCTTCCCCAGATTAAGAAACTTTTCAGCTGTAATTTGCTCAACAAACCTTCTGCCCCTTTTTCTCCCTCTTCTTCTGGGACTCCTATGATATGAATGCTATTATGCTTTATGGAGTCACTGAGTTCCCTAAGTCTACTCTCATGATCCAATATTTTTCTTTCTCTCTTCTTTTCAGCATCATTATTTTTTATAATTTTATCTTCTATATCACTTATTCATTCCTCTGCTTCTTCCATCCTTATGGTCATTACATCCAGGTGGTTTCACATCTCAGTTATAGAATTTTTTATTTCAGCCTGACTAGTTTTTAGGTCTTTTATCTTTGTAGTAAGGGACTCCCTGGTGTCTTCTATGTTTTTCTCAAGTCCAGCTGGTATCCTAATAATTGTTGTTTTAAATTCTGGTTCAGGCATATTACTTATATCTGTTTTAATTAGATCCCTGGCCATGATCTTTTCTTGTTCCTTCTTTTGGTATGAATTCCTCCATCTTGGCATTTTTGTTTAGGTCTCTGTCTTCTTCTCTGTGTTAGGAAAGCCTATTATGTGTCCTGCTCCTGAGATTTATTAAGAAGAGGTCATATACTGTCCAGTGCCTATTGCTTCAGGAAGTGTTTCTGGTGTATGCTGTGTGCACTCTGCTCTTTCCCTCAGTAAGTCCTATGCAGAGTTTCTCCTTACCTGCAGTGGGTAGTGTTTTTTCCTCGCCCAATGTGTGGCAAGTTTTAATTAGTTTCTCTTGGGTCTGCTTGTTAAAATAAGCCTGATCCTATTTCCACTAGAGCTGAAACTTTGCAGCACTCTATGGTCAGTGGACTTGGTGTTGGGGGAGATTATGCTGGTCTTCTGGGAAGGGACCTGCTGCTGCTCTGGCTCTCAGGCACACTTGCTCTAGTAAAGAAGCCCCTGCAGAGTGCAGGGGGTGGGGCTTGTTATAAGCACCTCAAGCCTTCACTATGGACACTGCTGTACAGTGGGGAATAAAAATGGCATCAACCCACCTCTCATAGGGAATTCTCACCCACCAATGTCCAGGAAGCCCTCAGAGAGGAGCGAACAATCCCCTGTCATGTGTCCCAGGCATCCTTCAAATCCCTGCCTTCTCCCTGTCTGTGTCCAGGCCATCTGCAGTGGTGTAGTGGTGTAGTGGTGTAGTGCTCCTGTGTTTTCTCTCAGGCACACCAGCTGAATTTCAAAACACCACATTTTAAGGACCCAGCACAGCATGAACCTGAGCTGATCCTCTGGGGGGCCGGGGGGTGACTCACCATGCTGTGGCTGGTGCTGGTGTGTCCCAGAAGGGCAGTCGCACAAGCATGCAGGGGCTTAGAGTTTAGAGTACAGTGCAGCAACAAGCCAGTGTCCAGGTTAGCTGCCCTCAGCAGGTGTCTCTGCCCCTATGCTAATGAATGGGGCAGCACAGTGGTGCCCACCAGCTCTTTTGTCCCCTGAGAGGCTGGGCTACCTCCCAGATGCACTCCAAGAAGGGGAACTATCTCTCCCAGTGTGACCTCGGGGGATCTTCAGACCATGCTGTCTGCTTCCAGGCCTCTGCTCTCCTTCTCCATAGGAGCACCACTACGCCCGCCAGCCTCCATACCTGCCACGGGGTGTGCTTCTAAAACTTTCATCTTTGAGCTCCACTACTTGTAAAAACTCACAGTAAACAGACCTTTTTGTTTTCCTAGTCAATGGTTTGGGGGAAGTGTTTTTCTTGTGCAATCCCCTGTGCACTGCTCCCTTTCTCTCTCCCTTTCCTCTCCCTATGATCAGAGCTCCCTCCCCTCCAGAGCACCCATGATTCTTCTCCTCCAAATCATGTCTCTGCATCTCCCACCTTCCACAGTGTGGTCTCTTTTCTCCCTCTAGTTGTGCAGTTTGTTGTCTCAGTCCTCAGATCAATTTCTTGGGTGTTCAGAATGATTTGATATTTATCTAGCTGTGTTTGAAGGATGAGGCAACCTTAGGGTCCCCCTACTATTCTACCATCTTAACTCCTCCACCATTTTAATATCTAAACTAAGGACCAGACCATAGAATGGATGACCTTCCAAGATAGCATGAAAAGCCTGTGGACAGGCCAGTTTGCCCTTGAAGGGTGGCAGAATATAGCACCCTAAAATATGCCTTTTTGGCATATTATTATTTTGAGTATTATTATTTTGAGCTAAAGTTACTTGAAAAATAGCAAATGTAGGATAAGACTTTCTTTAAATTCCCTTTATCTATCTATAGACAAATCCTCCAAAAGGAACTCAGTTGTCACCGATATCTTCCTCTGGAGTTTCATCAACCAGAGAAAATTGGTTCTTATCACAGGAGAAACTAGATAACTATCACAAACTATTCTATCTCCTGTCTATTCTTCTAAGGACCCATTCCTCTTTCCTAAATATCACTTACTTTCCCCTCAGAAGCCTAATCCTCTCTTCTCTTCCCCTAGTAAGACTGTGTATATTAAAAAAAAAAAAAAAAAAGACTGTATGTTAGCTCTTAAATCTCACTGCTTTTTTGAGTATTCATTCATTTTCCTATAATTCCCCTGTGCATGTAACATTAAAAATTAATAAAGTTGTATACCTTTTCTCCTGGTAATCTGAGTGTTGTCAGTTTATTTCATAGATCCAACTATTGAACCTAGAATGATAGAGGGAATATCTTTCCTCTTCTAAACCCTCTACAAACACAATTCTTTCTCTCTCTTCCTCTCTTCCTTCTCCTTTTTCTCTCTTTCTCCTCCCTCTGTCTTCTTATCTTCCCACTACCTCATACCCAGTACATTCTTTTTTTTTTTCTTTAAGGATTTTATTTATTTATTTGACAGAGAGAGACACAGTGAGAGAGGGAACACAAGCAGGGGGAGTGGGAGAGGAAGAAGCAGGTTTCCTGCGGAGCAGGGAGCCCGATGTGGGGCTCGATCCCAGGACCCTGGGATCATGACCTGAGTAGAAGGCAGATGCTTAATGACTGAGCCACCCAGGCACCCCACCCAGTACATTCTTAAACTACACCACTTTGACTTATGATTCACAGAATGCAAAAAGGGAAAATTTTGAAAGAGAAGTCTGCTGCATCCATTTCCTAAACCATTCATTGATTTAATTTTGTGCATGAAAAAATCTCAATGTTAAGTAGTCAAACCACTTCATTGATTAATCTTATGATATGTCTAAATGTTCCCAAAACAGTTTGGCTATTAGTGAATGAGCCTTTATAAAACTATTGACCGTACAGATGTGTTTCTGGTGAAATGCCAATGTAAGGCCACATGGCTAATGAAAAAAAGGATTAGATGCATTCTGGGTTAAGGTGGTACATAAAACATAGCAATCTGACTTTATTTCTTCTCTAAAACTACAATGGTGGTATTATTTAAAAAGACTTGAAAGCACAAAGATAGGGTGGACAAGAACAACAATAAACTTTTGGAAGCTGGAAAGCAAACTGATTGCAAAATAACTTAGAAGAACTGAGAAAACCGAGTTCTCTGGCAACAGTGGGAAAAAATGAAAATAGACATTACTATATTGCAGAAACACCCACAGACTCAAATCCTCTCCCCCTATTATCTCCCTAAATCCATGGTATTGGATGACTACTTCTCCATGACTCCGGTAGAGGCTGGGAATCTCTGAAGAGAATAAAACTGTGTCTCCATCCTGGGGAATAGTAGGCAAAATTGAGGTCATTGGTACCATGCAGAAATGGAGGTTTACATTATAGGAGCCAGGGGCAGGCTGCCCCAAGATGGGCCACTTTGGCATAAAGATTATTTCAAGTTAAAAGTAATCCAAACCCAGCAGATGCAGGAAAAGCTCTCTGCCTCCCTCTCAACTGCTTAAATCTACATTGAAAAGAAGAGCCTATACAAGGAAGAGAGCTATTTTAAAAAATATTTTATTTATTTATTTGACAGAGAGACACACTGAGAGAGGGAACACAAGCAGGGGGAGTGGGAGAGGGAGAAGCAGGTAGCCTGATGCGGGGCTTGATCCCAGGACCCTGGGATCATGACCTGAGCAGAAGGCAGACGCTTAACGACTGAGCCACCCAGGCACCCCAGCAAGAGAGCTATTAACAGAGACTTCCCTTTACCTAAGGAACTTATCTGCACGAACATCTCCTTTCACCTTCCTGCTAATGACCTCCCTCCCCTTTGTATCCTCTGATTCTACCCCTCTCCATAGCTTATATAAGCTTCATGTTGCCTCATTGTCTTTGGAATTTCATGTCTGTGTGGATTCCCCATATGTACACCTATTAAAGTTGATTTTCTCCTATTAATCGGTCCCATGTCAATTTGATTCTAAGTCCAACTAGGAGGACCACAGCGCAGAGGGAGGTCTTCCTCCCTGGCAACATAATCACATGCATTATGCATGCTAAGACTCTATCTTCTGCTCCATAATACTTACTAACTATTCAACCCTCAAACTATGGCAGCTGTATCTTTACCCTCTACGCAGGATATTGGCACACATTTTTCTGTGTGCAACTGAAGAGAGAAGAAATAGAGAAACTGGCATTTGGGATTACCCAATGAAAAGAATGGCCCTAGAGTAACTCAAAGTATATAAGAGCTCTCCATCGACTCAGAACTTCCAATCGACTCTTGTCTTTTGCCCTCAATCACGAGCAGAAAGCTAAAGATTTTCGGAATCCTAAAGAAAGTCTCTATCATGAAAGATAAAGACCAAGCAAACAGAAAAGCACCTGTTGAGGGAACAGAATATGTAGAAGAAAGAAAATGTTACATAATTTCTGTTCAAAGCTTCCCAGAAGAGACGACCAAAGAACTGTATTATGATTACAATAAATACCAAGCATAGTTTATTAGAAATGTGCCAGACAAGGGAGACACTGGCCAAATTAAATCAGTCAAATGGATTCTGAGAAGCTTTGGCACTTGAGTTTTATAAAGTTTTGTTGGGGAGGAGTTAGTCAAAGGATGGTTTTAGGCGGAAGTTAGCAAAGATGGGGGGGCAGGAAGGAAGGGAAGGGCTATGACAGGAAACAATTGGTCAGAATTTGCAAGAGACTTGAATCTCTGACTGCTTCGGTAGGCTAGGCGAGGCTGTTGTGAAAGAGTCTGTGGTTTTATCTTTCCTGAACACATGAGCTGTTGCTGAAATTGCCTATCTTACAAATTGTGGTTTCTGTGCTTTTTTCTTTTGTTTTTCAAGTTGTGGTTTCAGTAGTTTTCCATTTCTCAGTCCTGAGAGAGGTAAGAGATGGTATTTTATTCTTAAAACAAGAACAAGACAGTATTTTTAAAAAAGAGGAACATTCATAGAACAAAGAGAAGCTTTTGGAAGTTAAAAGTATGATCAGAAGTGAAAATAAAGAATTGAGACATAAAATTAAAGAAATCACATGGAAAGAACAGCAAAAAGACAAAGGGATATGAAATAGGAGGAAAAAGGTAAGAAAATTAAAGCAGTCTATGAATTTCAGCAGGCAAATAATGGGATTTCCAGGAAAGAAAAAAACAAAGGGGAAGAAATCAACAATGAAATAATTCAAGGAAAATTTCCAGAGCTGAAGGACACAAATTTCCAAATTGAAAGAGCCCATTTTAACAGACTAAAATTGTCCTACACCAAAGCGTATAATTGTGGAACTTAAAACATTTAGGACAAAAGAAGAGATTCTCAAGCTTCCAGAAAAGGGACAGGAGGAGATAGGGGACAAAAAGGAGAAACAGGAATCAGAATTGCTTTGGGCTTCTCAGCAGCAATGTGGTTTAGGGGAAGAAAAAATTTTATTTAACCCTTTTAGGGTTCCTGGCTGGTCTGAATATTAAACTGACAAAGACAGATTAACAGTAGAAAGGCATACAAACTTTATAGAATTTTTACATGTACATAAGAGCCTTCACAAGAGGATGAAGACCAGAAGAAGTGACCAGAAAAGGAAGCTTTTATACCTTTTAGACAATGGGGCGATAATTTTGTGAGGAATTGACAAGACAAAGGGATTTGGGTTATGGGTAGTAAATGGTAAATAGGTAACAAGGTTTGTTTATACAGGCTTCTGGGCCTTAAATTCCCTGTCTCTGAATATTAGAACACATCCCTTCCTACTGGTACAGGGAGGGTATCTTTCACATGGAAGATTTATCCCCTCCTTTGAGGGAAGAAGGGGGTACAGCAGGGAGGTCAGAGTGACCTTCCTGCTTCTGCTGTTTTCTCAAGCTCCAAATTAACATATGCAGTATGCCAAGGTACCATATGTTGAGGTTGTGTGTCTGGAGCCCCATCATTGAGATGCTAGAAGACAGTACAGCAATGCCTTAAAAATTCTGAAGGAAAACTTATTTGAAACAGAGAACTCTCTATTCAACCAAATTATGAAACAATTGCTGGTATATATATAAATTTGCAGACTTTTAAAAAAGGAAAAACTTGCAAAGATAATAAAAATACTCTCCATATACCCTTCCTTAAGAAACTACTGGAGGATATGTGCCACCAAAATGATAAAACTAAGAAAGAATAAGGTATGAAATATAGAAAATGGGAGAGAGGCAAAGGGAATACCTGACATGACAGTGAAAGGAAATCGCAAATAAATAGCAGGCACCAAGGGTAGAAGGCAACTGGTCCAGATTGGGGGAGATGTAACTGTAGACACAGACATGCTAAGAATGTCATCCCCAAGATGCCTACTGCCATGTTTAACCTGAGGTCAGAATCTTGTCTGCACTTGACTTGTTTGTATAGCTTAGCCCTTCTCCTTTGCTGCCTGGATCATCTGAGAATCTTCATTTTACCTCACAGAAGTGTTCTGCTTTGATCTACTCCTGAGACTTAAAATGTAGGCCACAGTTAGCTGAAAAAGAAAATACAGAACATTCCCCGCTGCTTGACCATATTCCTGCTGGATATCCATTCCTAGGCTTACACACTACAACCCTGTATATGTTTTTCAGGACCCTGTCTTCAGATGAGATTATTAGAAACTCTCAGAAGACACTCAGTTCTACCTTGTGAGCTTTCATTAAACAGTGGCGATATTGCATTTTTCTTATCTAGATAGTTTGTTCTTGCTGTACTCAGTGTTTCACAACGAAAAACTACACAGTAAATTCTTTCTTAATGTATGACAAATGGTACCCCAAAATTGAATTGCATAAGATTTGGAGTCTTGTTATTGCCAGAATAATGAAATGACCAGGTGAAGCTGCAGTTAACTTGCTGGGAATTCTGGGGAGCTGGGAACCAACTCCAATTACTTTAGGGCATAATTCCCATTAAAAGTTTTTTTCCTTCTCTATTTGTTGAGAGATAAAAAAGTAAATTGTAAAAGTTATAAAGAAAGGCATGATTAATATGAAAATCAGGAGAGAAGGACCAGGAGAGTGTTTTCTTCAGGAGGAAATGAGGGAGATATAGGCAAATTACCTTGGTAAAATCAAGACTTACCTCCTTAACTTGTAGTCTACTTCCTTAAAGACCAGCTAAAAGCCCCATTGATCAAGCAAAACTAAGTTTATCAGGCTTATTGCAATAAGGAAAGACAGCACATTGACGGAATCTTAATAGCATCTTGAAAGGGAAAAGTCAGGAGACAATATTTATAAGGTTTTGGGCCAGGGCAGAGTGATTTTATGGTGGATCTGAGAAAGCAGAGAGTTGAAGGGGATTAGACAAAGTATACCCTACTATAGTTTTGAATTGTTTAGAAGAACAAGATGAGGCTCTTGAGTAAGTACTGACCAGTAAGCTTGATGAATAAGCTATTTTAGTTGGTTCATAGTTTTATTTTCTATGAATAAGTATTTCTTGAAGAGAAATACTCAAAGTTATTTTTGCTTGATCCTAGTTGATAACACAAAAGCAGGAAAGAATGATTTCTTCCAGAATGATTTAACACAGAGACAGAGAAATATGTTGGTTTCAGTTATCATAACTACCAAGATCCAAATAAGATAGAAACTGGAGAGTGTTGGAATACTTTTATTGAAAGTATAAGTCCTACACTGGCATCATGGGAGGGGACTGTACCCAATCTCAAGTCTGACTCAGAGTTGGAAACATTCACAAATATTTTTCTAGATGAGTCTATGCATATATTACATTATTTTCTGTAATACCCTCAATTCCAGTTTAGGCAAACCTCTCCTTGATCTTAATAGCAAACATACAATGATAAATACTTTGTCCAGGGTCATAGAGTAAGACCCCAAGGATATAGGTGAGAAAAGAGAACACTGCATTTGCTGGCAACTAGAAGGTGAAGGGGTACAGAATAAGCCTCTTCAAAATGCACCACTTTGGCATGTAGATTACTTTGAGCTGAAATCAATCAAGGCCCCAAATACTCAGGCTTTTATCTTCCCCTTAACTGCTTAAAAGAATTTAGATAGAGAGCATGGTCCAGGAAGAGAACTATCAGCAGAGGTAACTAAAGAATATGGGCTAGGTGTGGTAAACTGGGGAAAAGTTTGTCAGGGTCTGGAGATCAGATTCCTCTCTGTGTCCATTGTCTGCATGGCATGGCAAACATTTGTTTACCAAACATTTGTTTTTCCCATCTTTCTGTGAATTGTCTTCCTCCCTTTTGAAGTTTCAGACCCCGACCCCCTTCTTCTTAGCTCAAGATGGCATATAAAGCTCAAATGCCTGACTGTCTGTGGGTCTCACATTCTTATGGGGTCCCATAATACACAATTAAATTTGTTTCTCCTGTTAGTCTGTGTTATGTTAATTTAATTAATAGACAGGCCAAAAGAATCTGGAAGGGTAGAGAAAAAAATGTATCCTCCCCTACAAAGGTCAGTCAGAAATTGAGATGGCTCACCTCACTCCCCTTTCTGGTATTTAGCAGAAAGTTAATGGGTTATAAAGGAACAAAAATATAATTTGTGAGGCAAGGCAAATGTTCTGTTTCTAGTTATCCAAGGTAGACGGCTTAAGAGTTAATTAGGTTCAAGTTTAGCACGGAACTTACAATTTAAGCTAGTCTGGGAGAATACATTCTTTGGTTTCCATTCTACCTAGAAAAATGTGCTTTAATCTGAGGCCTGCAATTCTGTTATATGAAAGCTTTAAGAGATTTTAACACAAGTTAAAGATTAGCAAGAATAGTAACAAAAATATATTTTGTTATTTATTCTGGGAGCCCATATTCTTGCCATTTGGTGATCTTCCACAGATAGTCAACCTTTTGAGTGTCCATTAGGACATTCTAGGACATGCAAGAGTCCTGCATTATTTATCCTGATTTGATACTAGAAAAAGATGTGGACATTAACTTCCTGAAGTTTACCTTTTGATCTCAGAGTTAACCCTGGACTTTGAGACCAGTCTGCTCTCTTAAAATCCCAAATTGTGACCCAGAAGAATTGCAAATTGTTAAAGGACATTTATGATGAATTTTGTCACACCAGGAATGTTAATCTAAAAATTTCAAGTGTCTACTGTACTTTAAATAAATATTTTCCTAGACAGAATCCTAAAAGAGGAATTTATGAGCTAGTAAACTTGGAGTTACCCAGTCCTTTACATTGAAGATTGACCCCTTGAAGTCACTTAAAACACTAACGTTTAATTTCCTTTCTATTTTGAAATCTTCAAACCTTGACTACCTAAGAGTAGAACCCTTTTGGATAGGGCTTGATGAAAGAGTAAGTGAAACGCAAGAGTTAGATGGGATATTTACCATCTTTGACATTATCTTTAAAGGGTAGGATGGAAACAAATTTTGTAAAACATAATTTGCCCAGATTTAGCATTTGTGTTATTTCCGTATATGTTTCCTCAAGTAGATTCGATTCAAATGAAAAGGGTTTTGTGTGCTGTTTTCAAGGGGAGGGAGCATTGAGAATGACTCTTCAACATCTAAGTTGAAAATCAAGGCAGAAAGAATAGATGATAGTTATTTGGGTGACTTTCCTTTAAAATATATGGGGTTGGCATTATTGCACAGTGTTTCTATTGAACGTGTCCTCTGGGGTTAGAGAGACTTTGGTTCAAATCCTTATTCTGCCATGCATTGCTCCCTGGTCTTGGAACAATTAACCACTCTGAGCCTTAGTTTTTGTATCTGACAAATAGGGGTAATAATGGTGTCAATTTATGCTGTCACTGAAAACATTAAATGACTTAAAGACTATAAAACAGTACCGTGCTCAATAAATGTTAGTGGTAGTTTCAGTGACTCCCCAGCATATCCTAAAAATGTTAAAGGTGAAACCTTAATCTGGCTCATGCTCATCACCCCATTGTACCACACTGCATATACATTCCTCCACAAATGATAATGTTCTTTGGTCTCTACCTTGTTCATGCCTTCACCTCCTCTACTCCCAGGAGTCTTTATTTTCTCAGATTCACTATTCATTTCTTAAGGCTCAGCCCTGGCATTACTTCTCTGAAGTCTCCATTGTCTAGGTTAAGGTGCTCCTCATATGTCCTTGTCATAAGTCCTGTTCATACCTACCTATATCTTTGTATTTATAACTTGGTTTGTTTAAGTGTCATGAGCTCCCTGAGGGCAGAGATTATGTCTTATTCATATTTTGAACCCCAGAGGCCAGTGCAGTGATTTGTACATGGTAGATATTCAATGAGCATTGGATAAATGAATAATAAATAATGCTCAGACAAATTATTTTCCAGGTTATAATCCTTTTGCAGGGCCACGACCTCAAGTTTCTTTGAACATGCAGGAACAAGCAGGCTTAAGAGAACTGATTCACACTAAACAGACTCTCGGTGTAGTGTATAAACCAGAATGCAGTTTATTGAAAAATAACTCATCAATGCATTGTCTCCCCTAGAGGTAAGTCTTTAGTAATAAGCAATATAATTTCTTAGGAGACTGGTATGCTCTAGGTACTGCCCTGAGTTCACCAAGAGTGAGTCTATCTCCTGAAAATGAACCAGTGTTGGGCACCTGAGTGGCTCAGTTGGCTAAGCATCTGCCTTCGGCTCAGGTCATGATCCCAGGGTCCTGGAATCGATTCCTGCATCAGGCTCCCTACTCAGCGGGGAGTTTACTTCTCCCTCTGCCCCTCCCCCACTTGTTCTCTCTCTCTCCCTTTCAAAAATAAATAAATTAAAAATTAAAAAAAAAAGAAAGAAGATGAACCAGTGTTAAGTAGGCTATTGAAATGGCCTTGAAAAGCTGGAATGTTGGGGCACCTGGGTGGCTCAGTTGTTAAGCGTCTGCCTTTGGCTCAGGTCATGATCCCAGGGTCCTGGGATCGAGCCCTGCATCAGGCTCTCTGCTCCACGGGAAGCCTGCTTCTCCCTCTCCCACTCCCCCTGCTTGTGTTCCCTCTCTCGCTGTGTATCTCTCTGTCAAATAAATAAATAAAATCTTTAAAAAAAAAAAAAAAGAAATGCTGGAAAGTCAATGTATTAATTTACAATTACGTGGAAATCAGAATGCTCAATTCTATATGAGGAACACATTCTCTTCCAGCCTTCAAGCTATCCAGGAAGCCAATCACAATCAAGGGCCCAATCATTAATTTTTAAGGTAAAAATCACTGTGGCAGAGAGGGGAAATACTATAGTCAGGAACCTTATGATGTGAATGTTGTTTCTAAAGACTGACCTACCTTGAAGCCAAATCACAATTAGAATAAAAGAAGCTAGATGATCAAATATTTACTGGTATCGGGCTGAAATACAGAAGATTTGTTAAAGGGAACTGAACGCCTGTAGTCTGTTATTTAAAGCCTCCTCACTGCAAGAGCACCAAAGAAAACTTGTAAATTTAGTTTTTATACCGTTTACCTGGCTGAGCTACCACCTTCACACTGACTTTTCTATGGATGAGTTAATCTGGTTGGCAAATTTTTTTTTTTCTTAAAGAACCAGAAAATAAATGTTTCCAGCTTTGTAAGCCATATAGTGTCTGCTGCAAGTACTCAACTATGCCACTGTAGCATAAAAGTAGCCACAGATAGTACATAAATGAATGAGCATGGCTATGTTCAAATAAAACCATTTATGGACACTAAAATGCGACTTTCATATAATTTTCAAGGGTCATTAAATATTATTATTCTTGGGTGCCTGGGTGGCTCAGTTGGTTAAGCGACTGCCTTCAGCTCAGGTCATGATCCTGGAGTCCCGGGATCGAGCCCCGCATCAGGCTCCCTGCTCGGCAGGGAGTCTGCTTCTCCCTCTGACCCTCCTCCCTCTCATGCTCTCTCTATCTCATTCTCTCTCTCAAATAAATAAATAAAATCTTTAAAAAAAAAAATTATTATTCTTTTGATGTTTTTTCAACCATTTAAAAAGCCACTCTTAGCCCACAGGTTATACAAAAACAGGTTGCAGGTAATTTGTTAACCCATTATCCGGTCAGTAAAAAAGAAGCAGGCTAGGAGGTATGGCCTAATATTAGAAATAAGGGAGTTTCAAAAGGTAGTTCCCTAAATTATTCCTTAAAGTAATCCCAGGAAAGTGACAGGTTAATCCAATTATAGGGTTGGGTAATCTCATATAGAGCCCCTATACAAATCTATGATGCGTAGTTATCCTGTTGTTTTTTAGGGCAGATTGCCAAAGCTCTCACTGATTTGGACCTCCCTCATGTTAGCCCCTCTCCCCAGGATTTCTACAGCAGCTGACTCATTCTCTAAGCTTTGACTCCAGCACCCTTCAGAATACAACACTTACCATTTTCCCTCTGCCTGGATGCTGTGCTACTCTAATGCTACTCCCCAACAAAGAGTTTCTTAAGATCAATATTTATTGGCTATCTGTTGACAAACAAGTGTAAGAAAGAAAATGTTCCTGCCCTTAAAGAATTCCCAGTCTCAGTAGAAGGCAGATTTTCTTCATATAACAAGTGATTGCCAGTTAGCTTTAAAAGAGAGTAATTTGGCAGAGCCCTAATCTCTACTAGCCTCTCCAAAGAGCCACCTTAACTAAAATAGCCTTTGATATAGTTAATCAATGTTAATGTCAATGGAAGCTAATTTAGAAGCTATCTTTATTGATATGCCCTGTCTTTTGTTTAGCTTAATTTATATTGTCATTGCATTATGTGACCCTTCAGGACATAATTCAATTAGATGATTAATAAAATATTTCACATTAATATAGACAGGTTTTAGAATATTAAACTGACAGTCATTTCATGTTTTCATACTTATATGCTTGAGTCACCGTGTGTGCCTTACATGAATATGTACCTTATTGGTTCCACTGATGTTCTTCTTTCATGGTGGATTACTTTGTATTTTAGCTGACTTAACTGTAAGATCCTACAGTAGAGTAACTAGGGTCATTTCAATTTTGTTTTTAGCCACTGTTATTGAATTACTATTTTAGAGTGAGATTTTAATAAATTGATTTTGAAGTTGAGGGGTGAATCAATGTGTGGGGTAGTGGGTGGGGGAGTGTGTCTGTCTCTATTGAGAACATCAGAGTGGTGCCTTTCAGCTGAGTAGTACAGCTGGGGTGTGTGTGAAGAGGATGCCTCGTGATGAGTTAAAACTTCATGCAGGATAAACACATCAGCATTCTATGATTTCAATTTTACATCTGTTTCATCTCATTCTGCATTCCAAAGTAGTATCAAATGGAAAATGACATTTGGATGTCTTCCATTTTCTTATAGAATTTAAATTTGTTCCTTAATATCAAGATTGCTCCCATTTCAGAAATCTCACTCTCACTGTTCCTTCAGTTAAAAAACAAAATTTAGGGTGCCTGGCTGGATCGGGCGGAAGAGCATATGACTCTTGATCTCAGGGTCATGAATTTGAGCTCCATGTTGGGTGTAGAGATTACTTAATTGAATGAATAGATAAAACTTTAAAAAAATAAATAAAAAACAAAATTCAACTAAGTAAATTGGAAGATCCAATTGACTTTATTAAATGATTCATGAATCTGGCAGCCTCCAATCTAGCAAGTAGAAGGGAATTCCACTGAGCTAAACAAAGGAAGGTTTTTAAAAGCAGACAGAAGGCATAAAAAAAGAAGAAAGGAATTTATTAGCAAGAAATGCATTGTTTAGGCAAGGTTGCCTTCCTAAGGGGGAAATGTAGAGAACAAGATGGAGTCTTCATGTCAAGTAGTGATGTAAGCAGCCAATGGTGTTGAAGCTAAGACCAAATATCACCAAAACCAGCACAGACCAGCAGTACAAAGGACTGATAATCAGTAAGGCCACTCAAACCTGGAAAAACCAGGAGCTGATAATCACTAGAACCGGGAGGGACCTACAAAGGCCTAACACTGATTAAACTCCTTTGAAAAGGGAGAACTACTGCATCAAAATGTCAGGCTCTCCAGACACTGACTCTTCCATCTCTGACCAAATTTGAAAAGCAACTGCCACTGAAGCCTCTGCCCCGTGGATCTCTGAACATTATAGAACCCTCCACTGCTAGAACATAATAAGCAGTACACGCCAAAAGCTGAGCTGGACTGGACAGAGGCTTCACCTCAACTGTGGACTCACACTGACTTCATTCTGTTTGGTTCCTTAACTTCTTACCCCTTGTTGTATCTTGTCTGTTGTGTGATTTTGATTGTGTTTTCCTTTGTGTGATGTGTATGAAGCCAAATTAAATGCATAGTGAAATGCCAGTGAATTTGGAGTTCTGAACCTACTTTACAATTATGTTAATCTTGCTTTATGATTGAATAAAGCTGACTTTGTAGAAAGACACAACTTGAGTGTGCATCATCATGGTGTAACTGAACCAACATGCGTTCACTCCTTAATGACTAACAGATAGAAACTACACCAGGTTGAGTGTTGCACAAAGTAAACTTCACTTGCAGCAAATAAGGAGATCACAGGAAATAACTTCCAAAGCTGTGACTCTACAAGCAAGGGTGGACGGTTTCCTTTTATTTAGAGTTAGGATGAATATTTAAAAAGGAGGATCCTCTCGCGAATGTAGACTTAGGGAACTCAGTGACTCCTTAAAGTGTAATAGCATTCATATCATAGGAGTCCCAGAAGAAGAGAAAGAAAAAGGAGCAGAAGGTTTATTTGAGCAAATTATAGCTGAAAACTTCCCTAATTTGGGGAAGGAAACAGATTTTGAAATCCAAGGACAGAGAACTCCCATTAAATCCAATAAAAGCAGGCCAACACCGAGACATATCATAGTCAAATTCACAAGATACAGGCAAAGAAACAATCCTGAAAGCAGCAAGGGAAAAAAATCTACAAGAGAAGCAGATCAGGTTTGTAGCAGATTTGTCCATAGAAACTTAGTAGGTCAGAAGAGAGTGCCATGATATATTCGACGTGCTGAATGGGAAAAATCTCGCAGCCGAGAATACTCTATCCAGCAAGGCTATCATTCAGAATAGGAGAGAAAAAGAGTTTCCTGGACAAACAAAAACTAAAGGAGTTCATGACCACTGAACTAGCCTGCAAGAAATATTAAAGGGGACTCTGAGTGAGGGAAAAAAAGACCAAAAGCAACAAAGACTAGAAAGGAGCAGAGAACATCATGAGAAACACCAACTTTACAGGTAACACAATGGCACTAAATTCATATCAATAATAACTCTGAATGTAAATGGAAAATGCTCTAATCAAAATGCATGGCGGGGGGCACCTGCGTAGCTTAGTCGGTTACGCATCTGACTCTGGGTTTTGGCTCAGGCTATGATCTTGAGTCATGAGATTGAGCCTCGCATTGGGCTCTGCACTGGATGTAGAGCCAGCTTGATATTCTTTCTCTCCTTCTCCCTCTGCCTCTATCCTCTCTTCATGCTCTCACTCTTTTTCACAGAACAAAACCAAAAAACCCACATAGGGTATCAGAATGGATTTAAAAAAAAAAACAAAACAAGACCCAATCTATATGCTGCCTATAAGAGACTTGTTTTAGACCTAAAGACATCTGCAGATTGAAAGTGAGGGCTTGGAGAACCATGTATCATGTTAAGGAATGCCAAAAGAAAGCTGGAATAGCCATACTTACATCAAACCAACTAGATTTTATTTTATTTTTTAATTTTTTAATTTTTTTTAAAGATTTTATTTATTTGACAGAGAGAGAGCACAAGCAGGGGGGAGCAGCAGGCAGGGAGATGGAGAAGCAGGCTCCCCACGGAGCAGGGAGCCTGATGGGGGGCTCGATTCCAGGACCTGGGATCATGACCTGAGCTGAAAGCAGCCATTTAACCAACTGAGCCATCCAGGTGCTCCAGACAAACTAGATTTTAAACCAAAACTATAGCAAAAGATGAAGAAGGGCATTATATCATAATTAAGTGATCTAACATCAAGAAGATTTAACAATTGTAAATATTTATGCCCCCAACTTGGAAGGACCCAAACATATAATCATATATAAACATATAAATCAATTAATAACAAATACAAAGAAACTCACTGATAATAATACAATAATAGAAGGGGACTTTAACATCCCACTTACAGCAACGGACAGATCATCTAAGCAGAAAATCAATAAGAAAATAATGGCTTTGAATGACATACTGGACGGGATGGACTTAAGAGATATATTCAGAATATTTCATCCTAAAGCAACAGAATACACATTCTTTTTGAGTGCACATGGAACATTCTCCAGAATAGATCACATACTGGGCCACAAATCAGGCCTCTACAAGTACAAAAAGACTGAGATCATACCATGCATATTTTCAGACCACAACACTATGAAACTTGAAGTCAACCAGAAGAAAAAATTTGGAAAGACCACAAATGCATGGAGGTTAAAGAACATCCTACTAAAGAATGAATGGGTTACCAGAAAATTGAAGAAGGAATGAAAAAGGACATGGAAGTAAATGAAAATAAACACGATGGTCCAAAAAACCTTTGGATGCAGCAAAAGTGGGCATAAGAGGGAAGTACATAGCAAGGCCTACCTCAAGAAGGAAGAAAAGTCTCACATATACAACCGAACCTTACACCTGATAAATAAGGCCTAACGTCAGCAGGAGAAGGGAAATAATAAAGATTAGAGCAGAAATAAGTGATACAGAAACAAAGAAACAAACAAAAACCAGTAGAACAGATCAATGAAACTAGGAGCTGGCTCTTTGAAAGAATTAACAAAATTGATAAACCTCTAGCCAGACTTAACAAAAAGAAAAAAGAAAGGACCCAAATAAACAAAATTATGAATGAAAAAGAGATCACAAGAAACACCACAGAAATACAAACAATTATAAGAGAATATTATGAAAAATTACATGCCAGCAAACTGCGGAATCTGGAAGAAATGGATAAATTCCTAGAAACATAAACTACCAAATTGAAAAGGAAGAAATAGAAAACTTAAACAGATGATAACCAGCAAAGAAATTAAATCAGTAATCAAAAATCTCCCAACAAACAAAAGTCCAGGGCCAGATGACTTCTCAGGGGAACTCTACCAGACATTTAAAAAAAAGAGTCGGGGCGCCTGGGTGGCTCAGTTGGTTAAGTGACTGCCTTCAGCTCAGGTCATGATCCCAGGGTCCTGGGATCGAGTCCCGCATCAGGCTCCCTGCTCTGCGGGGAGCCTGCTTCTCCCTCTCCCACTCCCCCTGCTTGTGTTCCCTCTCTCGCTGTGTCTCTCTCGGTCAAATAAATAAATAAAATCTTTAAAAAAAAAAAAAAAGAGTTAATACCTATTCTTCTCAAACTGTTCCAAAAAATAGAAATGGAAGGAAAACTTCCAAACTCATTCTATGAGGCTAGCATTACATTGATTCCAAAACCAGACAAAGGCCCCACTAAAAAGAAGAATTACAGGCCAATATCCCGGATGAACATGAATGCAAAGAAATTCTCAACAAGATACTAGCAAATCAAATCCATGTATTAAGGAATCATTTGCCACAGTTAAGTGGGATTTATTCCTGGTTGCACAGGTGGCTCAATATTCACAAATCAATGTGATGATACACCACATTAATAAAAGAAAAGATAAGAACCATTTGGTCCTCTCAATAGATGCAGAAAAAGCATTTGACAAAGTACAGTGTCCATTCGTGATAAAAAAAAAACCCCAAGAAAATAGGGATAGAGGGAGCATACCTCAACATCCTAAAGGTCATATATGAATGACCCACAGCTAAGATCATCCTCAATGGGGAAAAACTGAGAGCTTTTCCCCTAAGGTCAGGAACAAAACAGGGATGTTTACTCTCACCATTGCTATTTAACATAGTACTAGAAGTCCTAGCCTCAGCAGTCAGACAACAAAAAGAAATAAAGGCCATCCAGATCAGCAAGGAAGAAATTAAACTTTTCACTATTCCCAGATGACATGATACTCTAGGTAGAAAACTTGAAAGACTCCACCAAAATATTACTAGAACTGATAAACAAATTCAGGAAAGTCACAGGCTAGAAAATCAGTGTACAGAAATCTGTTGCATTTCTATATACCAATAATGAAGCAGCAGAAAGAGAAATCAAGGAATCAGTCCCATTTACAATTGCACCCAAAACCATAAGATACCTAGGAATAAACCTAACCAAAGAGGTAAAGGATCTGTACTCTGAAAACTAGAACACTTATGAAAGAAATTAAAGAGGACACAAAAAATAGGAAAACATTCCATGCTCATGGATTAGAAGAATAAATATTGTAAAATGTCTATACTACCCAAATTCATCTACACATTTATTGGAATCCCTATCAAAATACCACTAGCGTTTTTTACAGAGGTCAAAAAAACAATCCTAAGATTTGTATAGAACCTCAAAGACCCTGAGTAGCCAAAACAATATTGAAAAAGAAAAGCAAAGCTGGAAGCATCATAATTCCAGACTTTAAGCTATATTACAAAGCTGTAGTCAGCAACACAGTATGGTACTGGCACAAAAACAGACACATAGATCAATGGAACAAAATAGAAAACCCAGAATGGACCTACAACTCTATGGTCAGCTAATCTTTCACAAAGCAGGGACAAATATCTGATGGAAAAAAGACAGTCCCTTCAACAAATGGTGTTGGGAAAACTGGACAGCAACATGCAGAAAAATGAAACTGGACCAGTTTCTTACACCACAAACAAAAACAAATTCAAAATGGATGAAAGACCTAAATGTGAGACAGGAAACCATCAGAGTCCTAGAGGAGAACACAGGCAGCAACCCATTTGACCACAGCTGTAGCAACTTCTCACTAGACACGTCACTGGAGGCAAGGGAAACAAAAGCAAAAAGAAACTATTGGAACTACATCAAGATAAAAAGCTTCTGGGGCACCTGAGTGACTCAGTCGGCTAAGTGTCTGACTTCAGCTCAGGTCATGATCTCAAGGTCCTGTGATGGAGCCCTGCATCAGGGCTCCCAGCTTATCAGGGAGTCTGCTTGTTCCTCTGCCCTCCCCTGCTTGTGCTTTCAAGCTCTTCTGTTCTCCTGCTCTCATGCTCACATTCTCTCTCTCAAATAAATAAATCTTTAAAAAAAAAGATAAAGCGCTTCTGCACAGTGAAGGAAACAATCAACAAAACTAAAAGACAACCTTCAGAATGGAAAAGATATTTGCAAATGACATATCTGATAAAGGGTTAATATCTAAAATCTATAAAGAACTTATAAAACTCAACACCCAAAAAAGCAAATAATTCAGTTAAGAAATGGGTAGAAAGCATGAATAGACATTTTTCCAAAGAAAACATCCAGAAGGCTAAGAGCCGCATGAAAAGATGCTCAATATCACTCATCATCAGGGAAACACAAATCAAAACCTTGATAAGATATCACTTCATACCTGTCAGAGGGCTAAAATTAACAACTCAGGAAACAACAGGTGTTGGTGAGGATGTGGAGAAAGGGGAATGCTTTTGCACTCTTGGTGGGAATGCAAACTGGTGTAGCCACTCTGAAAACAGTATGGAGGTTCCTCAAAAAGTTGCAAATAGAGCTACCCTACGACCCAGCAATTGGACTACTAGGTATTTACCCAAAGGATGCAAAAATACTGAATTGAAGGGGCACCCTACAGTTTACAGCAGCATTATCAACAATAGCAAAACTATGGAAAGAGCCCAAATGCCCATTAACTGATGAATGGATAATTAAGTTGTACACACACACACACACACACACACACACACACAGTAGAATATTACTCAGCCATCAAAAAGAATGAAATCTTGCCATTTGCAACAAGGATGGAGCTAGAGTGTATTCTGCTAAGTGAAATAAGTCAGAGAAGGACAAATAACATATGATTTTACGTATATGTGGAATTTAGGAAACAAAACAGATGAATGTATGGGAAGGGGAAAAAAAAAGAGGGAAGCAAACCATAAGAGACTTTTTAAGGATACAGAACAAACTAGGTTGATGCAAGGAGGTAGGTGGGGGATGGGCTAGATGGGTGATGGGTATTTAGGAGAGCACTTTGTTGTGATGAGCACTGGGTGTTATATGTAAATGAGGAATCACTAAATTCTACCCCTGAAACCAGTATTACACTATATATTAACTAACTAGAATTTAAATAAAAATTTGGAGAAAAAAAAAGCAGGACCCTCACTTGTTAATATGTCTTGTGTCAATTTAATTATTAGACCAGCCACAAGAACCAAGTAGGCTGAGGGGTGGGTTGAGGAGAGGGGATATTTTCCCCCTTCCCTAAGTGTCCATCTTTTGCAAATGGTATTTCAAAATAAATCCCTTAAGCATTCAACCTATCCAGACAGACTGCCATGCTAAAGCTTCCCTAGGAAGAATTTCAGGCACCTCTGCCCTTAGCCTATCTTGGGACTCTGAGGAAGGCTTCTAGGAGAAGATAAGCTAAAATGAATTTTGGAGGATGGGTTAAAATGAATTTTTTAAGTTCCAAAAAGTTAGAAGAGTGTTCCAAAAGAGTATCAGCTACCTGAGAGGATTGCAAGTTTTGAAGAGCCTTCCTTTGTAAATGGTGCTATGGAGCTTCAAAACTTCAAAATATGAATCGAATCCTGTTTGTGATGAAAAGGTTTAAAGCTGTGTCTGGTTGTAAAGGAAAACTACAGTCTTCATATATATTACACACACTAATATAATACGCACTAGTATTCAGAGCACTCTACAACACTTAAGACAGCAGACATGGGTTTTTCACACATCATGCAATTCTGGGACACAATTTAACTCAATTCTTTTTTTTTTTTAAGATTTATTTAATTATTTGAGTGAGAGATCGAGAGCACGTGTGAGCACAGGAGGGAGGGACAGAGGGAGAGAGAGAACCCCAAGCTGGCTCTGCTCCCAGCAGGAAGCCCAACCATGGGCTCAATCTCATGACCCTGAGATCATGACCTGAGCTGGGATCAAGAGTTGGAAGCTTAACTGACTGAGCCACCCAGGCTCCCCTGACTCAGTAGCATCAGGTCCCACAGGTTAAGGGCTCAGTGCCGTAAGACTGAACCCCCCCCCATCATTTCCACTTCATACTCTAATCTCAAGCCCAGGTTGCCACCTGTGCTTATTACAACAGGCTATAAATTGGAGGTCCACTGCATCCTCCAATTAATCTGCTAGAACAGCTCATAGAACTCAGAAAACAGCTAACTTATGTTGGTAAAGAAACAGTGGGCTCAAAAGGGGGTCACTTGCCCCTACTACAGCAAACCAAGATTTAGCTCCCAGAAATGTGACCTTTAAAGGGTGGATCTGAAATTTCCTGATCAGCACTTGTGAGATAATCTCCATAATAAGTCTCCTGTATTCCCTTCCCCCCAAAAGGAGATGGCCTGGCCTGAAACACCTGTCTTTTCTTTTGCTAATAACTTCCTTGCCCCACTCTCCTTTTGCCTGTAAAAACCTTTTGTTTGGTACAATTCCTCAAAAAGCCTATCTATTTGCTAGAAGCGCTGCTGTCCAATTCATGAATTGAATAAAGCCAATCAGATACTCAAATTTGCTCCGTTGAATTTTTGTTCTTTAACATTTATAGATTACCAGTTTATTGCAAAGGCTTTAAAGGATATGGAGGAACAGCCAGATGCGGAGATACATAAGGCAAGGTATGTGGGAAGGTGGGAAAGTATGCAAGCTTCTATGTCTTCTCTAGGAGTGCCCCTCTCTCAGCACCTCTACATATCCCAGCAGTTCAGGATTCATTACACAGGCATGACTGGTTAAATCATTGGCCATTGGTGATTGATTTGACCTTCAGCCCCTCTCCCCTCCCCCAAGATGGGGGTTAGTGAGGAGAGACTGAAAGTTCCAGCCCTCTAATCACATGGTTTGTTCCCCCGGCAACGAGCCCCCATCCTTAGATGCATTCCAAAAGTCTCCTTATTAACATAAACTCAGATGTGGCTGAAAGGGGCTTATTACATGAATAACAAAAGACACCCATCATTGCCCTGGAGCTATTTCAGGGCCTGGGAACAAAAATCAATATTGTAAACAAAAGATGCCTCTAAAACTCTTATATTGAAAATTATAAGGGTTTTGCCAGGAACAGTAGACGGAGACCACATATATATATATTTTTTTATAAATCACAATATCACACTGGCACAGTCAGATTTGTAGTTTAGAATCTAAACTAGATGAATCATCCTGATTATAACAAGAATAGGTTTAGTGGAGGCAGACAGTCAGGCAAGGCTGTGGTAATGAAGGCAGATACTCAGAGAGCCCTTCATAATTCACTGGTGATGATGAAACATTGTAGTTAGTTGATCAGTTTTGACACTTACTCATTCTTCATAGTTAAAAATAGCTGACTATGCAATTTTAAGTATATCCTCAATTGCCCGGCAAGATTCCAGTTTATACCTGTTGTCTTGGCTTCTGCTTTCACTCTCAGTGGTACCCTGGTTTGAATGATCATTTATGAAGTCTTCCTATGGTTTAAGCAACGCCAGCATAGGACACCAATAATTGCTAATAATTTTGCAGTTTTATGTTTCATCCGAACTTTTCCTCTCATTGTTTGACTTACCTCTGTTATTGTTTCTTTTGTGAAATATACAGATGGATCATATCCTCAGTATATTCTTGTTCTTTTTAGGATCAATGTTGCCAAGACCCCTTCCTACATTGACCCCCTAAGTCAGTGTGGGGTTTTTGTTTTATTTTTTAGTCAATATTTTTTGAACTTTGTTTGAAACTGCGTTAAAGTTCAGCTTTTTATCACCACACAATATAGACATAGGCATATACAATTGAAACAAAAGTTTCACAAGATAATTGAAAGGTAGTCTTGCAGTACACTCTGACATTACATATTCCACTCTTTTCTGTTATATTCTAGCCCATTTCATTCCACTTCGTTTTTTAATCCATGTGGTTTTATGAATTGACCAATGGATTGTAACTTGAAAATTGAGAACCAATGCAGTATCCGATCATTGTGTCACCAGCTAGACCCCAAGACCTGAGTTTTACTGCCCACCTCATGTGAAAATGTTGGGGTTCAGGAGCAAACAGTCAAGAAAGAATTCTTGAGATGTCTTCAGTGCAAAAAGGTGGTTTTATTAAGCACTGGGACAGGACCCATGGGCAGAAAGAGCTGCACTGGGATCCTGAGCAGTGGCCCATTATATAGTTTCAAGCTGGGAGGGGGTCAGAGATAGCGAAAGTCTCTAAGGAATTTGGAAGCAAGGTTTCTAGGACCTTGAGGGGCTAGCTATTGTTAGGAAAAGGTCTAGTAAAACCCTAGTCATCAGACCCTTCAGATGTATATCAGTGGGCCATATGCTTAGAGGATGATTGCTAACATATATCTTGGGGGCTTAGAGATAAAGGAAGTTTCCAAAAGAATTTTTATATATTAAAGGAGACTTACAGGATCCTGGAGTTCAGGATAATGTTAAGGTGAGATTGCTTTTTACCCTTAGCATAGGATCAACATCAAGGCAGTTGAAGGTCACTCTGCTTGTCTCAAGAACTTGTCAATGGGCTGTAAGTTGTAAGGAAATTTAACTTTTTTCTTTTGCCTTTGTTCCCCACATCACACCTACTTGTAATCACTAATCTTTGTCTCACATTTTTCCTTAAATTAAAAAAAAATTCTTTCCTCTTCCCCCTCTTTTTTTTTGTTTTAGTAATCTCCACACCCAACATGGGCTCGAACTCACAACCCCAAGATCAAGAGCCACATGCTCTACTGACTGAGCCAGCCAGGCACCCCAGCTTATCTCTCTCTTTTTTTTTTTTTTTAAGATTTTATTTATTTATTTGACAGAGAGAGACATAGCGAGAGCAGGAACACAAGCAGGGGGAGTGGGAGAGGGAGAAGCAGGCTTCCTGCCGAGCAGGGAACCCGATGTGGGACTCGATCCCGGGACCCTGGGATCATGACCTGAGCCGAAGGCAGACATGTAATGACTGAGCCACCCAGGCACCCCCCAGCTTATCTCTTAACTCAGGCAGATGGAAAGCAAATAGCAACTGCCCTGACAAAACCTCCAGTGGCTCAGACTACCCAGACCAGTTTGAGCATAACCTCTGACCTGCACTGGCATAGATGGACCATAGAGTGACCTCTAGAATGACTCACAATTACCTTTACCTCATTATGATACTAAATTTTACCCCCAAGAGGGGTACAGGCCTCATTTACATAACATACAATGTATGTCTAGGCATATTATGCCTGCCTCTACCTATGATGACAACAATCCCCCTTTTAAATTTTCATCCTAACCCTAAATAAAAGGAATCTATCCACCCTTGCTATAGAAGAGTCACAGCTTTGGAAGTTATTCCCTGTGATCTCCTTATTTGGTGCAAATAAAGTTTACTTTGTGCACCAACTCAACCTTGTGTAGTTTCTATCTGTGACTCACCAAGGAGTGAACTCAGGTTTTGGTTACAATTAGATAGGAAAGGACGGTTTTATTACCCCAAAATGTTCATCATGCCCCATTGCAGTCAGTCTGTCTTTTTTTTTTTTAAGATTTTATTTTTAAGTAATCTCTACACCCAACAATCGGGCTTAAACTCACAACCCCAAGATCAAGAGTCACATGTTGCACTGACTGAGCCAGCCAGGCGCCCCTGCAGTCAATCTGTCTGACTCTGGTCTCCAGCAACTGTGGATCTGTTTTCTGTCACTATATAGCTTGCCTTTTCTGGAATTTTATATAAGTGGAATCATATAGTATAGTCTTTTGTGTCTGACTCTGTATCCAGCATAATACTTTTGAGATTCATATATGTTGTCATATGTATTGTTCGTCATTTTTCTTGGTGAGTAGTATTGTACTGCAGTTTATTCATTTATCAGTCGGTTGTTTCCAGGTTTTGGATATTATGAATAAAACTACAATGAACAGTTGTATACAAGTCTTTGTGTTTTCACAAAGACATATATGTTTGTATGTTTTCATTTCTTTTGGGTAAATATCTGAGACTTAAATTGTTGGGTCATGTGGTAAGTATATGTTCACTTAATAAAAAACTACCAAAAAAAAAAAAAGAGAGAGAGAGAGAATGACAAAGAAACTACCAAACTGAGAAAGGGGAACCCTCTTGCACTGTTGGTGGGAATGCAAACTGGTGCAGCCATTTAGGAAAACAGTGTGGAGTTTCCTCAAAAAGTTAAAAATAGAACTACCCTACCCCATTACCCTAGTAATGCAATTGCATTACTAGGAATTTACCCAAAGGTTACAAAAACACTAATTCAAAGGGATATATGTACCCCGATGTTTATAGCAGCATTACCTACAATAGCCTAATTAAGAAAACAGCCCAATGTCCACTGACTAATGAAGATAAAGAAGAGGTGGTATATATATATAATGTAATATTACTCAACCATAAAAAAGAATGAGATCTTGCCATTTGCAACAACATGGAGGGAGTTAGAGAGTATTACACTAAGTGGCTAAGTCAGTCAGAGAAAGACAAATACCATATGATTTCACTCATATGTGGAATTTAAGAAATAAAACAAACAAGCAAAGGGGAAAAAAAAGGAGGGGGGCAAACCAAGAAACAGACTCTTAACTAAAGAGAACAATTTGATGGTTACCACAGGGGAGCTGGATGGGGGGATGGTGATGGGGATTAAGGAGGACAATTGTTGTGTACCAGGTGATGCATGGAAGTGTTGAATCACTATATTGTACACCTGAAACTAATGTTACAACTGTATATTAAGTGGAATTTAAATACAATATTAAAAAAAGAAAAGAAACTAACAAACTATTTTCAAAGTATTTGTGCCATTTTTTATTATTTTTACCAGTAAAGAATTAAAGTCCCAAATGCTCCACATTCTTACCAACACCTGGTATTCTTAGTCTTTTTAATTTGAATCACTCAAATGGGTGTGAAGTGGTATTTCATGGTTTTAATTTGCATTTCCCCACTGACTAAATGATATTATTTGCCATTCATATAGCTTCTTTGGTAAAGTGTGTTTTCACACTTCTGTCTTGTTTTTTATCATTCTTGCCAGATTTGTGTGTTTTTTTAAAATAACTCTAGTTTTTAACTTGGATTTATTTTTGCTGTTTTTGTGATTATGGGGTTCAGGACATGCTACCCCTAAATATGACACCTTGGCATATTGAAAATTTTAAAATGAAGGAGTTTGAGTAAACAGAAGCAGGAAGGTCACTTTGACATTTCCCCTGTCCTCTACCCCTGAAACAGGTCATAAAACCATCATATGAGAGGTGCCCTCCCTCTGCTGAAGGAAAGGAGTGTCCTTATCTCCAAGGACAAAGGAACATGGAGAAGAATCCAAACAAGCAAGCCTTGCTATGTTTCTCCCAATTTACTATCATATTTCTAAAGGACTGCACACCCTTCATCAAACCTAGCATAAAATACTCAAGTCTAACTGTTTCTTTGGGTCTTCATTTCCTTACGAAGGCTTCAGTGTCCCACAAAAAGATATATTAAATAAATATGTATGCTTTTCTTCTGCTGATCTGTCTTTATTTAATTTTCAGACCCAACTGGGAACCCTAAGAGGATCAGGGAAAATTTTGTCCCCTACATTGATTTATTATAGATGTTTATTTATTGATTTTTCTGTTTTATTTTTCAAATACAAGCTTTTTAAATTTATACATTTCTCTCTATTACTTATCTGCATCCTACTTTTGCCATCTGTAATATTTTTTAAAAGATTTTATTTATTTATTTGAGAGAGAGAGTACTAGAGAGAGAGAGCAAGCATGAGCAAGCTCCTGCTGAGCAAGGAGCCCAATGTGGGGCTTGATCCCAGGACCCTGGGATCATGACCTGAGCTGAAGGCTGATGCTTAACTGACTGAACCACCCAGGCGCCCCATCTGTAATATTTTTATAATCATTTGGTTCACTCTTATGCTGTTGGTGGGAATGCAAACTGGTGCAGCCACTCTGAAAATAGTATGGAGGTTCCTCAAAAAGTTACAAAGAGTACTGTCCCATGACCCAGCAATTGTACTACTAGGTATTTACCCAAAGGATACAAAAATGCTGATTTGAAGGGGTACATGTACCCTGATGTTTGTATCAGCATTATTAACAATAGCCAAACTATGGAGAGAGCCCAAATGTCCTTTGACTGTTGAATGGAAAAAGAAGGTATGCTGTGTGTGTGCGTGTATATATATATATATATATATATATACACACACAGTGGAATATTACTCAACCATCAAAAAGAATGAAATCCTGCCATTTGCAATGGCATGGATAGAGCTAGAGTGTATTATGCTGAGCAAAATAAGTCAGAGAAAGACAAATACCATAGGATTTCATTCATATGTGGAAACTAAGAAACAAAACAGATGAACACAGGGGAAGGAAAAAAAAGAGAGAGAGAGAGAGGGAAGCAAACCATAAGGGACTCTTAAGGATAGAGAACAAACTGTAGGTTGATGGAGGGAGGCGGGTGGGGGTGGGTTAAATGGGTGATGAGTATTAAGGAGGGCACTTGTTATGATGAGCACTGGGTGTTATATGTAAGTGATGAATCACTAAATTCTACTCCTGAAACCAATATTACACTATATATTAACTAACTAGAATTTAAATAAAAATTTGAAAAGAAAAGAATCGTTTAGCTCAACATATTATAATTTCCATTTTGAATTCTTAATTTGTGTCTTTCTTAATTTCCTAGCACATGGAGATTTTCTAGTTACCATTTTATTGTCTACTTATAATTTAATAGCATTTTGTCAGAGAATGTCATCTATGTGATTTTAATCCTGGGAACTTTGTTGAGATTTGCTTTATGGCCAAATACATATTCAGTTCATAAATTTCATGTGTGCTGAAAGAGAATGTGTTTGTTTGTTTGTTTGTTTGTTTGTAGATGTCAGTGCAGAGTTCCATGTTTCCATTATGTCAAATTTTGTAAGTTATATACATCAGTTCTTCTAACTTGTCAAACATTTTCTGTTAGTTACTAGGGAGTTATGATAAATTCCTTCACTATAGTTATAGATTTATCTGTTTCTTCTGGTGATTCTATCAGTCTATGCTTTATGCATGTTTTTTCAGGCTTTGATGTCAGGTACCTATAAAAAAAATTCCTACCTATGTCCAAAATAGTGAAACTGCAGAACAACAATGGCAAAGAGGTTATCATTGGGAATAGGAGGGAAAAGAAATAATCCTCAAAGAAGCAAAGTTAGTCAAACCTGGCTTAGGGGTATTGTAATCCACAAAACAATGAAATGTTCTCTTCAATGTGCTGAGAATAACTGACAACCTGGAATTCTAAACCCAGTGAAAGTATCTTTCAAGAATGAGGGCAAAATAAAATCATTTTCAGACAAGTAAAACTGAGTCTCCAAGAGAGGGAAAGCTTAGCCAGAAGGAAAGTAATCCCAGATAAAAGGTCTAAGATATAAGAAGAAACAAAGGGCAAAACAAAGTAGTAAGTGTTTGAATAAATCTAAACACATATCAACTATAAAACAATGATGAGGTTTAATTTGTATATTGAAAAGAAAAAAAAAAATCCAAAATAATATTATATGTCAGTTTCATCTTCTGGAAGAGATAAGGATATTTATTAACTTCAGACATTGTAATTTAAATGATCACATGGCAACATATAGGGTAACCACTAACAAAAAACAAAAACAAAAACCATGTCCCAAAACCAAATAGAACACATAACTTCCAAAGTAGTAGAAAAAAATAGTAAATTAATCCATAAGGAGGCAAAAAAGAATAGGAAGTAAAAGATAGCATAAACTAGGATGGTAGATTTTTGTGAAACTAATTTCATAAAGTAAAGGTAGATGAACTTGATGCCTTAGTAGTTAAAAGAAGAAGACTCGATTGTACAAATTCATTTATAGGCTGCATGCAAGACTTTAGAAAGGTTGAAAGTAAATGGTAATAGAAAAGAATAGAAGTGAATACATGGAAAAGGTATATAGGCAAAAAGAAAACCCAGCATAGCTACATCAAAATGAGAACAATAGAGTTCAATAGAAATAGCATTATTAGAAATAAACAAGGCCTCATGCCAACAGTGATCAAGATAAGGACATAAGGGGTACTTGGGTGGTTCAGTCAGTTAAGCATTCGACTCTTGATTTCAGCTCAGGTCATGATCTCAGGGTCATGGGATTGAGCCCTGTGTCAGGCTCCATGCTCAGCACAGAGTGTGCTTGGGATTCTCTCTCTCCCTCTGCCCCTCCCTGCTGCTCACTCTCTCTTTCTTTCTCTCTCTCAAATAAATAAATAAATCTTTAAAAAAAAAAAGAATATAAGACTATCCATAGATCACTCATCCTTGTGATTATATAATTTGACCATCAAAACATGGTGGTATCTCTTATGTTTTCTATTATCACAGCAAAGATTTGTTCATAAAGCATCTTCTTTTCTCTCCTCCTTCAACTTTATTCTTCTTCCTCTCCTTTCTGTCCTCCCCACCACCACCCTTCTTCCTCCTTTTTCCTTCTCTCCTCCCATCCTCTTCCTCTCCCTTTCTTTTCCCCCTTTTCTCTTTTTTTCTCTGGAAGAGGGGGCGTTAAAAGTAAGACTCCTGAGTTAGGGTAAAATAAAGATTTTCAAGGTGTTAAATTTATTTCAGGGGCCCCTGGCTGGCTCAGTCAGGGGAACATCCCACTCTTGATCTCGGAGTCATGAGTTTGAGCCCCAGGTTGTGTGTAGAGATTACTTAAAAAATAAATAAATAAATTTGTTTGTTTCAGTAAACCCTTACCAGCATTAATCTTTCAGGGGGGAAAAAGTATAATGTTTTATTTAGATTATCTATGAAGTTGAATTTTGTGTGTGGGGGGGCATTTGGATTTCCTCCTTTATGAATTATTGTCTCATACTCTTTGCACATTTAATAGCATTTTTGCATAGTTTATACCTGGCTCCATCAAAGGAGGAATCGGATTACCACTCAATGTCTGTAACTTAAGAGAAATGGAATCTTATTACTTACCTAAGTAAGGGAAAATTGTATGATCAGGCACAGTATCCTTAAAGAAAGCAAACTCCTTGACTTATGAGGTTCTTGGGAAGCATTTGTCTAGTGGTTGTATTGATTATAGAGGCAAGAGTGGGTTTACATCAGCCTTAGAAATGTGACTTCTGCTAGTTACAGAGAAGAGAGTGGGTTATTCTGGTAAGCCTTTGTGGGGGCGCAAGGCAGACCACCCCAAAATATGCCACAATGACACAATGATTATTTTGAATTACTTGAAAAGCAGACAGTGCAAGAAGGGCATCTTGACCCTCTGTCTCCCTGAGTGCAGGAAATAATTCTTCCATGTGAAGGGCGCCCCCACCTTTACCTGGAGACTGAGAGAAGTATTATTATCACCAGAGATGAGAATTCAGGGTTGAAGAAACCTATATAGACAAACCTTGTTACTTCTACTAATTTACTATCTCAGCCCAAATTCTCTTTAGAATTCCTTATTAATTAAACGTCACAGTTTTCTTTGTCCTATCAATTCCTCACAGATTTCTGTTTCTGTGTCTAAAGCATATAAAAACTGCCTGTCTTATTCATTTCTTTGGGTCTCAATTTTACCATTGGGCCTCCATGTGCACCTAATTAAGCTTTTTTTTTTCTTTTTAATTCTGTTAATCTGTCTCGTGTTAATTTAATTCCTAGACCAGCCAGATGAATCTTGAAGGATAGAGAAAAATTTTTCCTCCCCAACACCTTGCTAACTAGCTGGCTTTCAGGAGTATTGGGCTGTCTTTGATTGGCTTTCAAAGGCATTTTCACAAAAGCAAATCGATTAACAGGGTTGCTTGTTATCATGGCTATAGAACTGTGAATCCTTCTTTGAGGAGCCTAAAAACTTTCTAATACTCGGTTTTTTATATTAAAGTTATTAAGCTTTTGCCATGTTATTTAAATTTTTGTTTTTAGTTTGTCTTTTAATTTGAAGATTCTTCAAATGTAAAAATCTATACTTTGTCAGATTCCCTTGTCTTTATGCTGCCTATCCTTTCAGTTTAAAATCTTTCAGAGCTCCTGGCATATGATGGGAATTTTCCATTTTTTATCATTAATTTTCATTTTCAAAACAACTCTTTGTACTGATTTACAGTAGCCTCATACCTGTATATTTTGCTTCCCCTAAAATTCCAAGCTCCATGAGGTCAGGGTTATATCATTTTTTTTTCTGCCACAGCACATATTACGGTATATGTGAGGTATGTGAGTTGGCAGTGTGAAGCCTGGATTGGAACAGGATTAAAGACTGTGCGCTATCTATTGGGGTAAGAGTAGTAAGGGTTGATGTAAACCAAGGACAAGTTGGATATAGGAAAAGATTCGAGAAGAGGTAAATGAGGATCCAAATTTGATAGAACTTAACTTGTTCACAAAACTAATTTTCAGGTAGCAAAAATTTCTATCATATTTTTTTAATAATTCCACTCTTTTTTTGTTTGTTATTAATTCAGTGGATTGGAAATAGTGGAGTTCTCTTGTGGGATCTTAGTAAAGTAAGATGGTTAAGCATAAAGACTTGTCTTGTAAAAAGAGTCCCTAACAACTGAACTTAATAAATCCCAGAGGATTAGAAGACTGAGGACTCAGGTGGCAGCTTTATTTAAATGGCTACTTCTAAACTTAGCGGACAAAAGTAACCATTATTAGTGTGTTTACCCTAGGGTAGTCTCCAAAGGTACCTAAATCCCCAAGCCATACTGAAGCCATCCTAAGGGTAATGAAGATCAAGTTTTCCTTTTCCCAAAAGAATCTCAAAAATTTTTGTACTTCTTGTATTAGGTTAAAAGACAGAATATTCTACATCTGGACTTCCCATTATGTGAGATAATGAATTTCCTCATGATGGTGAAAGAAAGGAGAGGAAAGGAAAAGAGAAGAAAAGAAAGGGAAGGAAGGAATGGAGGGAGGAAAGAAAGAGGCAGAGTAGAAGGAAGGAGTGAGGAAGGAAGGAAGGAAGGAAGGAAGGAAGAAAGAAAAGTGAACAAAAAAGGAGAAAGCAAGTAGCCTAGAAATGAAAAGTCATACTCAGTGACCTAACAGATGTGAAAGAGTAAAGCCTGGAGTCTAGGTTTCCTTGAAAAAAAGTGCTCTGCCAATTATGGGCTAATTGTATAATGCTATAGTTTGGGGATGCAAAGAGATCTAGAAGCAACCTAGTTCAACTCCTTCACTTTTTAAAGAAAAAAATCAAATGTTTAAAGGTTAAATTACTTGCCAGTAAGTACTAGGATTGGAACTATAATTCAGATCTTCCGATTCATAAACTAGTGGTGTGTAGTTTATGAGATGCTTCATTACACACCCCAACCCCTGTCTCTTAGTTCAATAACTAATAGGTGAGAGAGCATACTCAGCTAAACAAAGAGTTTAGCTACCTTTTAATGATTCTGGATAAGATGATCACTCTGGATGAATTCCTGAGGATGTAATTAATATTTCCCAGGAGTACTAAAGTCAATTTTTCAATTCCTTATGCACCTCACATGATCAAGCTTTGTTAGGCTCTATGAGGAAGATAAATCATTTATGGTGGCTCTGGTAAATATATACTTTGCTTCCTACATCTGGCAAAATAATGAATGGGTATGGAAAATAAAGTTTTTAAGAAAAAATGGCTTTATCTTGGTTAAGTGTGACTTTTCCTGGTAGGACATACATACTATTCATTTGCAGTGGTCAAAGACAAAAACTACACAGGTAAGAAGAATGATTTTATTCAGATCAGAGTATCTCAGTAGGATGGTATTGCCTTAGACTTTTATGGGCAGGGATAAACAAGCTGGGGTGATTTACAGTGGAGGTTGTTTTGTAAGCAGGGGAAGTCTCAGTCAGTTATTGCAACAAATGTTTTTCTCTCTAGTTGGCTAGTTTCAAGGAGACAAATAGTTCTAATCTTAGCTGAAAATCAGGAGACAAAGAATGGGAAGTTGGCGAGGTAGAAAGCAGGTTCAGGCAAAGGGGAAGAGTATATGTCCGGCCTTGTCACAGCCTTTACCCAATCAACAATTACTGAATCACTCATTCTTTCTTTCTTTCTTTTTTTTTTTTTTAAAGGAATTTCTTTTCTCTCTCTTTTTTTTTTTCTTTTCTCTTTTTTTAAGATTTTATTTATTTTAGAGAGAGAACACAAGTGGCAGGGGGTGGGGGAGGTTGGCGGGGGTTGGGTGTGGGGAGCAGAGGAAGAGGGAGGAAGAGGAGAGAATTTCCAGCAGACTCCAAGCATAGAGCCCAACATGGGACTTAATCTCACGACCCTGAGATCATGACCTGAGCCAAAACCAAGAGTTGGACACTTAACCAACTGAGCCACCCAGGTGTCCCTGAATCACTCATTATTTCTTGATTAAACTAGAAGGTTATGTCTATATACCCACCAGAATGAGTGAGTTTAAGGTTAATAACACCACATATTGGTGAGAAAGTGAGCAATGGGAACCTTTGTGCCCTGTTGTTGGGAGTGTAAACTGGGACAACTTCTTTGAGAAACAGTTTGACATTAAACATACCCAACAACTCCAAAATTCCACTTCTATCAATTCAAAAGAATATAACTTATTAATAAAAAAGGACATCTGGAGGGCAGGTTCACATAAATATTTTGAATAGAAGAATAAACATAGGGGACATGTTCTCCTAGATATCCAAATATAAAGTTATTAAAATGTCATATTGAAGCAGTTATAAACAAATGCATGACCACTGAAAGGGAAGAAAGTTCAGAAGCAGTTAAGGACATATGTTTATATTGTGTAACCTTAAAGACATATATTTATACTATGTAGTTATATTATACAATATATTTATATTATATAGTTATCTGAAGTTTTATCTCAAATCAGTGGAGAAAAATGAACAATTCAATAAGTGGTGTTTTTCTGTTCTGATGAAAAAAAAAAAGATTCATACATCACATCAAAAATAATAAATATTTTGAGGGGCACCTGGCTGGCTCAGTGGGAAGAGCATGTGACTCTTGATCTGCGAGTGGTGAGTTTGAGCCCCACGTTGGGTGCAGAGATTACTTAAATCAATGAAACTTAAAATAATAATAATAATAATAATAATAATAATAATAAATATTTGGGGAGGGAGAGACTTAAAAATCTAAAGATAAAGATATAAGGTTGTCAGAAAAAAATTTGTAGGAGAATACATTTATAATTTTGAAGTGACAGGGGGTGTGTGTGTGTGTGTGCACGTGCATGTGTGTACCTTAAATATACATTGTATATTTTTGTACATATATTTATTTGCATATTGTATATATATTTGTATATATATTTAAAGAAAATTTATCTCAAATGTGGAAAGAGGTAATATGATAATTAGTTGTTTTTTTAATACACACTAAGTCTGCTTGCCCTCACGTTGCCTGAAACTAGGTTTACCTCTTGGTGGGTGTTGAGCCAAAAAGATACAACCACGACAAAGAATAGGAAAAGGAAGGGTTTTACTTGGAACAAGTAAAGGAGAACACCAGGGCTATTTCCCAAATGAACAAATCTAGGGAAGTTTTAAGCTGAGGATACATATATATTCATGAAAGGGCTTGTGCAATGGGGAATTTAACATGGAACTGGGGCAAAAGTCATCTTAAGGTGATAGAGTTTAGGTCTTAGTTGATCGAAGTTATGAGGGCCAGTAAGGGTCAAAATCGTCAATTCTCTGGCTCCAGCAGGTCTGGTATTTGAGTGCTCAAAGGGGTTTAAATCCTGCAAAGATAACTCAAGAATGTGCATAAGGTCAATCTTTACTTTTGAACCAGCACTGGGAGTTTTACTACTGATTTATTGTCTCTGATATGATTAGGCTATCTCCTGGCCTGATAGTGGCAGTTTGTTCTTACATTCTTTTGTTCTCTTAAAATCATTAACTACTGAGGTCTATTCTTCTGCCATTTCAACATATCCCAGGAAATTCTGCAAGAAATGTGCTGTGGACAAGCAGTGCTGATCAAGCAGAGATCACAAGATGGCCAGGCTCTAAAATGACTTTTCTTATGTCAAGAAAGCTATGTCTCATCTTTCTTTTTCTGGTGACGCCCCTAACTCTGCCTACACTAATGTGATAGTCTTGGGAAATGACACTATATATTTGACAATAATCAATATCTGATGAAGGTGCAGAAAGACAATTACTCTATAAGATTAGAAGTTAATATGTAAACCTATAAGTTGTTAGGATACTACTTACTACCTGGTAGAGATGTTAACCCCAGATATGATAGGCCTTTATTGCTCTTTTTACAGCTAATTTTGCAGTCTTACTTGGCATTTCTTTCTCCTCCGACCATATAAATAAGACTGTTCTTCAAAAGCTTCTCAAGCCAGCTCTTTACTTAGCTGCTGGTTCCTTCACAATTCAATAACAGCTTGGTATGTGCTGGGGCGCCTGGGTGGCTCAGTTGGTTAAGCATCTGCCTTCCGCTCAGGTTCATGATCCCAGGTTCCTGGGATCCAGCCCTGTGTCGAGCTTCCTGCTCAGCAGGTAGTCTGCTTCTCCCTCTGCTCCTCTGCCTCCGTGCTTGTGCTCTCTCTCTCAAATAAATTAAAAAAACAACAAAAAAAAGCTTTGCATATACAAACAGATTTATCTGAGAATTTTGCCTTTCAATATAATTGTATATTCACAGACAAGGTTCTGGAAGGAATGTACAAAAGAAAATTGGACAGTTGTTTTACTTTCTGAGGATGCAAGTAGGAAATTGAATTTTTACATTTCTTTATTATTTTTATATTTTATTACTTTTGTATTTTAAATGTCCCTTAATTTTTACATTTTTTTATTACTTTTGTATTTTAAACATTCCTTAATAACAAAAATGTTATTGTGTCGATAAAAAGGTAGTAAAAGCAAAGAAGATAGAATGTCTCCATGAACTCTGTGTTCACTAAAGAAATGATTTAGCAGGGCGCTTGGGTGGCTCATGACTGCCTTCGGCTCAGGTCATGATCCTGGAGTACCGGGATCGAGTCCCACACCGGGCTCTCTGCTCAGTGGGGAGCCTGCTTCTCCCTCTGACCCTCCCCTCTCTCATGTACTCTCTCTCATTCTCGCTCTCTCAAATAAATAAATAAATAAATAAATCTTTTAAAAAAAATTATTTAGCAAACTGATTTTTTTTCCCTTGGAAAAATATTCAATCATTAAAATTATGTTTGTGAAGATTCTATTTCATTTTATTTTAATGATTTTATTTTTAAAAATTTATTTTTTGTTTATTTTTTAAAGATTTTATTTATTTATTTGAGAGAGAGAGAGAGTGCGAGAGACAGCACGAGTGGGGAGGAGGGGCAGAGGGAGAGGGAGAAACAGAATCCCTGCTGCTAGCAGGGAGCCCGATATGGGGCTCAATCCCAGGACCCCAGGATCATGAACTGAGTGGAAGGCAGATGCTTAACCGACTGAGCTACCCAGGTGACCCTAAAGATTTTATTTTTAAGTACTCTCTATACCCAATATAGGGCTCAAAGTCCCATGCTCTACCTACTAATTCAACCAGGCACCCCAAATATTACATTTTAACATGTAAAACTATTATTTAAAAAAAAAAAACTATGAATAGAAAAGAAATCATGGGAGGGAAAAAATATATTCATGATAGTTATCTTTGGGTAATAGGCTATTAATATTTTATTTTATTTTTCAGTATTTTCCTCATTGTTTAATGAGCACATTACTTTAATAATGAGGAAAACATTGATACTAACAGAACATAGCATGTTTCAGCATGCCCTAACTCTTTTCTTTGAGGATGTGTGATGCAATAGTTTAGCCTTTGTGACTTTTACAAAAACTTAGAGTTTGTGTTCCCTCCCACAACTAATAATTTTACCTCACATAATGGATGACTTTTTTTTTTTTGAAAGGAGTGCAGGTTAACACTTTAAACTGTGATTGAATTAAAGTCTTGCAAGTTTTGACTAAGAAGACAACATTTCTGTACTGTGTTGTTAATCAAAGGAACTTCTTCATATGGTTTGTTTATTCAGAAAATATTTTTTTAATAGACATGGGAAGGAAAAAAGCTCTTCCTTATTAGGTTTAATACCTGGGCGTATGCAAATTAAATAACAACAGGAGAAAAGGAACTCTTTTTTTTTTTTTTTAATGTGTGTAGGAGTTCACAGAAAAGAAGTGCCACTCAGAGAAGCAGAGCTTATATACTCTTTTAACAAAAGAAAGGGAGTTTGGGCTTCAAAAGACAATACATGGTGGGAAAGTGCAACTAATGGAAGATAAGGGCTATTTTAATAAGATTTTGTTTATGCAAACTCATCCTGGGGATGGTTCCTTGGCTTGGACAATGAAAGTCACTCTTGTCTCTCTGGTGGTGGTTGGGGGTGGGGGTGTGATTCTTAATGTCTTCAGCACAAAAATAATCCTTATGCCTGGGGTGCCTAGGTGGCTCAGTTGGTTAGGCATCTGCCTTTGGCTCCGGTCATGGTCCTGGGGTCCTGAGATGGAGCCCCACATGGGGCTCCCTGCTCAGCTGGGAGCCTGCTTCTCCCTCTCTCTCTGCCCCTCCCCCTCCTCGTGCTCTCTCAAATAAATAAATAAAATCTTAAAATAAATAATCCTTATGCCAAAGTGGCGTATTTGGGAAAGGCATATTTAGATCCCTTTCAAACAAAAATGGATAAAGTCAAAATGCCTATAGGGTAAAAATTCACCATTCTATGTAGAGAATTTATTGCTGTGCAGAATTTATGCTTTTGGAGGAGGCAGGAAGCCACAATGGTTATGAGCAAAAACTCTTTTTTTTAGATTTATAATGTATTTATTTAAGTAATCTCTGCACCCAACGAGGGGCTCAAACTCATGACCCAGAGATCAAGAGTCCCATGCTCTTCTGACTGAGCCAGCCAGGCACCCCTGAGCAAAAGCTCTTGATTGCCTGGCTTTTCATATTCGAGTAGTGTGCCCTTCAGCAAAATTATTAACCTCTTTGAGCTCAATTTCTTCACCTGTAGAATATTATTGTGGTAAAGATTAAGCAAGATAAGGCATAGTTAGCAAAATGTCTGGCACATAGTAAACAATAAATGCTACAAATATCATTTTATGTTTCTCTTTAGAAGATGTTTATTTCAGGGGCACTGGGGTGGCTCAGTAGTCAAGCGTCTGCCTTCAGCTCAGGTTATGATCCAGGGTCCTGGGATCGAGCCCCCATCAGGCTCCCTGCTCAGCGGGATGCCTGCTTCTCCCTCTCCCACTCCCCCTGCTTGTGTTCCCTCTCTGGCTGTGTCTCTCTCTGTCAAATAAATAAATAAAATCTTAAAAAAAAAAAGATATTTATTTCATAAGGGCACTGAATCCTTGTATCAGTCAGTGTTAGATTTGAGAAGCAGAAACACTATCAATAATAGAATAAAGAGTTTATTGTAGGCATTAGAACTTAGATGATTATGGTAGCTGGTTGTGAAGGCTGTTGTCAAGAGCCTGATGTCATGCAGGCTGGCAATCAGGGGAGTTGGATGTGAAGTAGGGAAGAGAAAGAACTGGATTCCATAAGGAGAAACTAGAAACCACAAGGACAAACCATGATGTTGGGTGACCTGTGGTAGAAGCTGGTGCCCTTCATCGTTGGACTACCCACAAACCTGTCCCAGGATTAGGAAAAGCCAAAGGAAGGGATATGGTATATGTGTGAGGAACTATGAACTGGGTATTACCATTCACTACTAGGTGAGCTAAAACATCAGCAACAACATGTGCTCACTACCACAATACCTGGCACCCTATACTGACTTTCAGCATGAAAAAAATGACAACTGCTTCACTTAAGCCTTCTAAAACACGCTCCTATTTCTCCTGTGGCCAACTATAATTCAGAATCATGCAGGGAAGTCATGCAGGATAAGTTAGTTTGAAGTTAGGTGAGTTAGTGTAGTGCAAAGTCATTGTACTCCTTGTATTGTTTGTAATCCTGCCTACTTCAGTCTGAAACTGAAAACATAGAGGAAAAAACAAACCGTACCATTCAGATATTTTAAGCCTAGCTCTTTTATTTTGAAACTTGGGGACTTCTAATAGCAAAAATGCACTTTCTATATTCTATCTGATGAATTTGTAGTTAAGAAAACAAGTATTATTTACTTCAGAACATGTAATTTCAAGTGAATCATGTATCACAGCATATAGAAATTTGTTTAGCAAAGGGCTATCAAACTCTTGTGGAGAACTGGCCTCTGGAGAGTGTTGGGTCCAAGGAAATCTGAGAGGGTTGTAACAGCATGTCCAGCATGATAGTCTTCTTATTTGGTCCTCAACAAGGGATTTCTTATTTATTTATTTATTTTAAAGATTTTTATTTATTTATTAGAGTGAGAGATCACTAGCTGGGGGAGAGGCAGAAACAGAGAGACACAGACTCCCCGCTGAGCATGGAGCCTGATGAAGGGCTCGATCCAGGACCCTGAGATCATGACCTGAGCTGAAGTCAAATGCTTAACCAAGAGCCACACAGGCACCCCTACAGAAGGCTTTAGATATGGATAATCTAAAGGAGTTTCAAAGAAATGAGAGTGAGGTAGGTACAATTCCCAAATAATCCCATAACAGTTAAGAGGTTTGCCTTCTTTTGAATGAGGAATAACAGCGGTGGGTTCTAGAGTGTCCCTGCAATGGATAAATAGGTACAGGGGAGAGGAGTTGATTTTGATGTGGGAGATCGAGGTTTTTGTCTCACGGAGTCAAAGAATGAATCTCGTGGACAAAGGAGAGTGAGTAAAGCAATAGAAGTTTATTTATTTATTTTTTAAATATTTTTGTTTGTTTGTTTTTAAAGATTCTATTTATTTATTTGACAGAGAGAGACACAACAAGAGAGGGAACGCAAGCAGGGGGAGTGGGAGAGGGAGAAGCAGGCTTCCCGCCTAGCAGCAAGCCCGAGGCGGGGCTCGATCCCAGGACTCCGGGATCATGACCTGAGCCGAAGGCAGACGCGCAATGACTGAGCCACCCAGGCGCCCCAGCAATAGAAGTTTATTAAACAAGGATACAGAAAAAAAGTTCTCAAGAGGAAGAGGGGTCTTGACAGGGTTGCCACTGAGGGCTTTTAGGGATGGTCTTTTGTAGAAAGCTAACCAGGGAACTTAAGTCTTTTTAACATCTCTATTGATAGCACCATTGAGTAAGAACTCGGGATAACACCTTCAATGGATTACTTCCTTTTCAGGGTCCAGTAATTCTTGTTATAACAGCTACTTGTGACCAACCAAGACCCCACCTCTGACACCTAGGGCAGGGTGGTCTGGTTTGTTCCCTTATCTCTGGTTTCCTTTCATCTCCCACATTTTGAATTTTGGGAGCCTGATCCCATGGCCCCCTACCTATCTCTCCCTACCTAGCCCTGCCTGTCCCTTATTCAGTTTTTTAGGAAGCCAATCTAGAGGCAGAAAAATGCAGCTATTTTCAGTTAAGAATAAAGTCTGAACAGCGTCAGGGACCATGAGGTTAAGTGCAGGTAATAAAGCTAAGTCACCAAACCATGGCAACTGCTGTCATCACACCCACACTAGGGGAGTGACCTTTCGCAATGGGGTCAAATAAGGGGACATAATCAATGGGTCTCTGATGTCCATTATACTGTTGTTAAGACCCCTAGAGTTTGTCCTGATTTTTTTATATACAAATAGAAAGAAAGAGTTGTGACAATTAGGGAACCCAAGGGTAGTGAGTCTACTCAGGGCAAAGACCCAGGTGTGTGTAGGAGCCAACGGCCGGCTATCCTTTGGCATGAAGATTACTTCAAGTTAAAAAGCAACCAAAACCCAATAGATTCAGGAAAAGCTCTTTACCTCCCTCTCAATTGTCTAAAAAGAATTTAGATAGGCAACCTGCTCCAGGAAGAGAGCTAATCAGCACCACATTTGGAGAGGAACTAAGTATGGTAGACAGGGCCTGTTTGAGCCAAGTCCTCTATATCTCATTATTTCTGAGTGATCCAGCAAACATTTGTTTACCAAACGTTTACTTTTTTCATCTTCCCATGGATTGCATGCATTTCTTCCCTCTGAAGTCCCAGACCCCAACCCCTTTTCCTTAGTTAAAAATGACATGTATACCTCATTTTTGCCTGACCATCTGTGGAATTTCCATGTCCATGTAGAGTCCCTGTACATACAAAAGTAAATTTGATTTTTTTTCCTGTTAATCTGTCTCATATCAATTTGATTCTTAGTCTGGCTAGAAGGACATTGGAAGGAACAGGAAATTCCTGATCCCTGACATGTGTCAACTAAAGATCATATAAAGGGACAACCAGTACCAAAAGTTAGGAATACGATATCTACAATATCCCAGGAGTCCAAGAACTCTTCTACATTATGCTTTGGTGATTAGCAAGGTAAAGTCATGAAGAGCTTCCACTGTGATGAGAAAGAAACTCCATTTTGTGCAATAATGTCATGACCAAGATATCATTTCCTGCCCTTACAGAAACAATGTTTATTGGAGAATGCCAGGTATGAGAAGTCTACAAATGAACAGTATCACTTGTAAAAGGATGGCATCTTAGCAGGAGGGGTCAGTTGAAGTTTGGCTAATTTTGGGAACAGAATGTCAAAGATGGATCCTTAACAAAGAGAGGAAAAATTCTTGTGGATTGGTTATCATTGTTTGGTCGAGAGTGAAGCAGGCGATGAGGTTCTTCTCTCATGGAGTCGAAGAATGAATCTCGCGGACAAGGGAGAGTGAGCAAAGCAATAGAGTTTTATTAAGCAAAGATACAGAGAAAGCTCTTGGGAGTGAGAGGGGTCCTGACCGGGGGTTGCCAATGAGGGCTTTTATTGGCATTGTTTTATTTAAAACTGACCAGGAAACTTGTAGCCTTGCAATTCCCATGACATCTTTTGTTGAGCAAGGATTTATGATAACATCTTTGATGGTTAACTTTTTCTTTGAGGACTGGTCATTTTTTGGTGTGTGGTCATTTTCTATTTTCTGTGGTCACAATGTAATTATCATCAAACATTTCAACCCTAGTGGCTAGGGCAGGGTGGTCTGATTTTTCTTCCTGATTTTTGTTTTTGTTCTGTCTCAGTGCCTACATACCTGAAATACCCTCAGAGCCTAATTGGGGCCCTTATTCTTTCCCTACCTAAAGTTCCATCCTTTCCCTATTCATTCCTCCCCCTGGAAGAGGATCCCTAACTGCCATTAGGGAGTAAGGATGATGACAGCTCTGACTTCTTCATGCTGGAAAGGGAGGGTGTGAGGGTATGGCAGTCAAAGTCTACCCAGGGGTTGGTCAGGAGGTCCATGGTATGGCTCTGGGGAGATGTTGGAAGGCAGGAGGTGACACAGCCATCGTAAAAAACAGAGAGAAAAACACAAACCAACGATTATTTCCACCAGCAAAATAGCATCCCTGAAATAATGACCCCATTCTCCAAGCCAGTGGAACGATCCAGAAGAGACCCTGATTTTGTCCAGTTCGGCTCGAATGTCGCTTATTGATTATGAGACTTTATGAGAATTGTCAGTTACATTAAAACAGCACATGTGTGGAACCTCTTTACAACCTAAGTGATGAAGAAGTAGTAAGTAATCAAAGGTTGCCCGATTCTCCAGAAGTCCTGCCCTAACTTCACTCAGTTCTTGATTTAGAGCATCTAACTCTTAGGTCATGTCATTTAAGGTTCTACTGAATAGGCAGTTTGTTTTATCTCATGGTATAAGACTTTTCCAAGTGCTGGGAGTCCCACCAGGGAGAGGGCCAATGCTGCTGTTTCCCTATCTGATATGAGAGCCACATTATCATTGCAATAGGGGCTAGGGTGGGGTGGGATGAAGCAACTCTTCTTGATAATGTGTCCCTGGGTGTGACATGATCAATAATCCTAGTTTGCCTATAGAACACAGGCCTGAGAATTGTTTAGGGATGATGTAATAGGCCATACAGACACAAAACAGATCCCATCCTCTAGGAAGGTATAAGTTACTAGTTGGGGGTGGGAAGTGTAAGGTAAAGTTGTATTGAGTAGTAGGCTCATTACTGGCTATGCATATGCAGTTGGCTCTGATTATGTTTTAGATATACCGGAGGCCTGAATTGCAGGGAAGTATTCCAAACTGAGTGGCAAGACTCTTGTTGAGTTGTAAAACTTTGGCTTGGGTGGCCCCCACACCCACCAGGCTATTGAAAAGCAAGTTTTGGGGATGCCTGGATGGCTCAGTCAGTTGAGTGGCTGCCTTCGGTTCAGGTCATGGTCCCAGGGTCCTGGGATTGAGTCCCGCATCAGGCTCCTTGCTATGTGGGGAGCCTGCTTCTCCTTCTGCCTGCCACTCCCCCTGCTTATGCTTGCTCTCTTTCTCTCCCTCTCTCCCTGACAAATAAATAAATAAAATCTTTAAAAAAAAAAAAAAGAAAGAAAAGCAAGTTTTGTGGGGAGTTACCCTTGGCAACACAAAATTGAGATTGATTCATAATATCTAGAGCCATATGTATCCAAAAGTTGGATGGGGCCAACGGTCTTACGGGGTCTGGGTTTATAGTAACCATAATGGGAAGGGAACTTTTATAGTAAGTATCGGGAGATCCTTTTTGTGTATTCTCCTGCATCTAATAATGTATTGGAGGCCAACTGCATATGCATACCCTGTAATGAGCCTACTACTCAATGCAACTCTACTTTACATTTCCCATCCCCAACTGGTAACTTACACCTACCTAGAGGATGGGATCTGTTTTGTCAAGAAGAGTGGAAGGTGATAATAGGTAGGGGCTATGGTCATGTGCAAGAAGGTGTGATGAGGAACAGCTGTGGGGACACAACTCTCAGAGCGTGTCTCTAACAACATTCAATGTCACCTAGGATACGACCACTGAGAATGAATTGACCTAACAAAACTGGGCTAAAATTCAGTCTTTAAAAACTAGTTCCCTACCGTGGTAGAATGTATCCTCCCTAACCATGAATCTGAACAGAATAGTAGTTTCAACAAAGAATGAATTGATTAGTTATTAGCATCTTACATTCAATCTCCCAAACTCAAAGCTCTTAGCATCTGAATTGCTGGGCTATTTTCCTTTTTGACTGCTGAACCCTATGGCCACCTCCTACCCTCCTTGCTTTTTGTTTTCCCAAATTGGCCTTGAATTTTGTTTTCCAGTTGGTAATTCAACTCACCTGATCCTTTTGACTGTTCAAATAAACACAACAAGGAGATCACTTTACATAAATTGAGAAGTAAATAGCCATTGTTAATGATGAGGAAAGGATAACTTTCTGGGTGTTAATGGAAATTCTTATAGCCTTAAAAGGAAATAATCTGGCAATACCTGATATGTTAAAATTACAATTCAACCCAACAGTCTTCCTCCTGGGAATCCTTCCAATACTTATGGATTGTTCATAAGCGGCAAAAATTGGAAACAAAGTGAATTTCAATTGGATAATGGTACATTTTAACTAATTATTAAAAATGACTTATAGCAACTTCCATGACCTGGAGGCCAAATCAGAGAAGTGTGTACCATATGCTATTTAATAAAATGGTGACTAACATCTCTCTGTATGGACATCTGTTTATTAATACTTGGTTGAGTGGGCGTGGAGAAAAGTACTGAAGTATACATGGATGAAGGGGAATTGGTGGTTCATCCCTGTACCCAAACCATGTGTATTATTATTGACTAAGTCTTGAAATCAAGTTGTGAAAGTCCTTTAAGTGTTTTTCAGGATGGTTTTTGCTGTTCCCGTTCCTTTCTATTTCCAGGCTCAAGTCTCCAGTTATCCTCTTCTTGTCAAATCCCAAGCAGATTTTCCTATTTACTCTTCCTTGATATGTAACAAATGGAACATTTTTTACTCACCTAGCCCATTCTCTTTCTTCGCCCGTGTAACAACATTCTCCTGGTTTTCCTTCTTTCTTTCTGGCTATTCCTTTGTCTCTTTAAGGCTTACCCTTCTCTCTTGCCATTAAACTTTAGAGTTTTTTGAAGCTTGGTCTTCATCTCGTTTCTCATTTTTCATTTCACATAAGGTAATACTCCTTCACATCCAGAGTTTTAATCAACTTTTAAAAGATTGAAATTTACTGCTCTCTCAGTAAAATAATCTAGCTGTTCCAGGCTGGTGGAGAGTTCTTCTTTATAGATCTTTCAGTATCTATTTTCCTTCCACTTTGTTCCTTAAACATTGCCTTGGGTAGGGGTTATAACCTGGAGTCCGTTATATTACTTCTCTATTACTGCCATAATAAATTACTACAAACTGAGCTGCTTAAACAACACCTACTTATTATCTCACAGAGTTCACTTCCATGCCCATTCAGGCTGTTGGCAGAATTTACTTCCTTTTCATGTTTTCCTTGTGGTCCCCTCCATTCAAGCCAGCAACAGTGAGTTGAGCTTCTCTTGTGCTTTCAATCTCAGACTTCCACCTCTGCCACATCTCTCTGGCCTCCTCCCCCATCTTCCTCTTCTGCTTTTAAGGCTCATATGATTACATTGGGCTGAATCCACCCAGATAATCCAGACTCATTTGCTTATTTTAAGGTCAGCTGATTAGTAATCCTAGTTATCTCTGTAAAATCCCTTTTGTATGTAAGTAACATAACCATGGAGTAACATCAGGAGGTAAAGATTACAGGGGCCAAAATTCTGCCTACTACATTCATGGATAAAATTTAGTAATACCATGAATTTGGATGGTGAAGGAGTTTGGGACAGTGGGACAAACCCAACCCCCCCCACCCCCACTTTGGCATTTGGCATGTGGCATGTGGCATTTTGAGCTGAAGGCAATCAAGACCTTGTGGGCGTAGGAGAAACTTTTGACCCTCCCTTTACTATATAGAAGAATCTAAATTGGAGGGTCTTTCCAGAATAATAAGGGTTATTAGCAAATATAAATTTTATCTGAGTGACCCATCTGTATGGCAGGGCAAACATCTAATTACCAAACATCTGCTCTTTTCTTATCACCCTGTGAATTACATTCCTTTCCTCTGAAGTCCCAGACCCCTACCCCATTCTCCTTAGTTCAGAATGACACATAATACCTCATTTTGCCTATCTGGAATTTCCATGTCTGTGTGGATTCCTCATACATATGCTGTTAAATTTGATTTTCTCCAGTTAATCTGTCTCATGTCAATTTGATTCTTAATCCAGTTAGAAGGACCCTTGAAGGGGACCTTGCTCCTTTGAAGGAATACTTGCTCCCTGATAATGGCAAAACAATTAATTCTATTTTCACTATTTTCATATCCTTTGTCAATCAATCAAGAAGAGGCTGTGAAGCAACCAAAGTGTTTATTTGGTGTCTTAGATGTTGCAATCTGGAAAACACAGAGTCCATCGAAATCCAAAGAATGCTTGAATTGGGAATTTGCAAATTATGAGTGGGAATTGCAGGCCTATAAAAGGCAAAAACCACAAGTTAACATAATTTGTTTTGGAAGAATTATAATTGGTGCTGGCAGAATTTCAACTGACTATCTAATATATGATTGGCTATTTAGCTAACAAGTATTAGGTTATCTCTATTTCAGTCCAAAGTAGAAGGATGTGTCCCAGGAGGTGGTCCAGTTGCAATTGACAAAAGTCAAAAGTTCATGGTGTTCTGATAATTGAAATAGGAGATGTGCATAGGCCTTACTTCCTCAATATCCTTCTAACTCTATTTTGAGTGACTATCTTAGCAATAGTTACTTCATTTTGAATCTTCTTTCACATCTTCAATTATGAATATTGGCCAAAAAAAAAAAAAATCCACAGTAACATAGCAGTATTAACAGTATTAACAGTAAATTTGTCACCATAAAAATCACAGATATTTTCATATTTTTAGAGTTAATGCAGATGATCTTGAAACATCATTTCAGTCCATCAGTTAAAAAAAATCAGGTGTTACTGGATCTGCTACTAGATCTTATTTGTTAATAAAGAAATACATATTACCATGTCATAATTAATTTTGAGAACTTTCATATTGAATTAATTTCCTTTGTAATCTTATGTATTTTCTTTTAAGCATTCCCAAACATTATTCTAAGTAAGAGTCTATGGGTTCTACTAAGCTACCAAAGAGGTTTATGGCCCCAAAAAGGAAAAGAATTCCTGTCCTCAGGAATTATCTTCCTTTGTATGGTTGAAATTTGGTTATTGCCTTTTCTACATTGCAATCCAAACAAATGAGAATGATGGAGGAATTTGGGGTTAAGGCATTCCCTTAGGCAAAAGTTGCATACAACATTTCTGCTCATATGTCATTTTGAGAACTGAAATGTGGCAATACTTAGCTGCAAGAGAGGCTTGGGGAATGTAGTCTCCAGTTACGTGACCCTGTACCCAGCTAAGTATTACTAACAGGAAGGGGAAACAGAATATAGGGGACATTCAAGAAAAGAAAAAGAAAATCAATGACCTAATTTACAACTTAAATGAATAATAGTCACCTTTTGTACCCCACTATAATTTCTTACTATAGACATGCTAATGATGTCATGCACTTTTCTTTTGTTTTTTTTTTTTTAAGATTTATTTATTTATTTGAGAGAGAGAGAGAGAGAGAGAGTGTGTGTGTGTGTGTGTGTGTGTGTGCGCACGCAGGGGAAGAGGGGCAGAAGGAGAAAGGGAATTTCAAGCAGACTCCCCATTGAGCACAGAGCCTGACATGGGGCTCAATCTCATGACCCTGAGACCATGACCTGAGCCAGATGCTTAACCGACTGAGCCAACCAGGTGCCCCATGTCATGCACTTTTCTAAAACATGTTTTATAAGTTTAGGAGTTAATAAGCCTTCAGGCTAAGTATTATGCTTTTGAAAGATTGAGATAGTATCTATAGTCAAATTAATTTTGAATTTTTGCTTTTGAATGTTGAAATTTTGCTTTTGAATGAATGAATGTTGCTTTTGAATAGGGAGAGGATGTGTAATTTATGATAGGAAAGATAGCATAGAGCAATCTAATCTTTTTGGGGAAATCTTTCCTCAGCCTGAACATCTGGATAACAAGATACTTTGGCACACTGTGTTGTAAGTACCTGAAAGAGAAGGCAATGTAGGGGTGCCTGGGTGGCTCAGTCAGTTAAGCATCTGCCTTCGGCTCAGGTCATGATCTCAGGGTACCCCTCCTCCCTGCTCGTGATCTCTCTCTCTCTCATGCTCGCTCTCTCAAATAAATAAATAAAATCTTAAAAAAAAAAAAAAACTTTTAAAGAGAAGGCAGTGTAAGGTCTAGCCCTGGATTAAACATACTTTCAAGTGCTAGAGATTGTGTCTTCCCTTTGCAAGTCTCCTTGCTGGGGATACTTCAGGGCTGCTATACTGATGAATGCCAGTTGTACTTTAGGATTTGTGGAAAGACCAAACACTTTTGGGAAGTCAGACAAGCTTTACTTATCTAAAGGAGAAAGTCAGCATAAACACAGACAAGGATACCTGGCAGAGAGATCAGCAACTTCATCCCAAATACAGTTGTAGCTTCCTGGGCATTAAATCTTGCTGGGCATTAAGCCTTCCTTAGGTGGTATAGAAGTGGGTTCTGCATCAGAATTTCTGGCAATAAAACTACCTCTCCCTTGGGTTGATCTCATAGCTGATGTGTGTGGCGTAGGTTCTGGAAAACCCCTTTTCTGAGCCAAGTGCACTTGCACTCCATGTTCCAGGAGAGGGTCTAAATTATGTATTAGTTTATGTAATGATCTCAATAATCCTATAAGGTAAATATAGGTATCCCTTGCTTTTCACTCTTTGAAAGGTCTCCTTAATGCCACTTGGCTTTTATGAAAGAGCTACATTAGTACCTGTTTTCACTAACCCAAAGAAATCTGAAGAGGATTTTTGCTTTCATGAAAAAAAAGGTGGTAAGTGAGAATAGCATTTAGCATTGATTTTACTGCATGTGCCCTGAGCAGCCAGAGTGGCACTGGCAAGCTCCTTCCTTGGGAACTACACTGGGTATCTTAGCATTGAGCTGCTGTAGCTTTTAACTATGTCTCTGAGCATCTGTGCTTTATCCCAATTTATTTTGTGCATCTGTTAGCAAGATGTGTCCTAAGGAAAGCCTAAAAGGAGCTGTTTTTTGGGTCTGGGAATGCTCAAAAATGTTTCCATATAAATTAATGGTAATCGCTTCTTCACTTTACACCATTTTGGCTTAGGAAAGTTTTCACAGGAATTCTCTACGTTTGGTTAGCAGGAGAAACCTGCATTCCTGTTAATTCTTTTAGAGGCAGGAAAACTGAGCAGAGACAGGTTAAGTGATTTTCCCAAAGTTGTATGTCTAGTGAATGGCAGAGCCAAGATCCAAACCTCAAGGGCAAAGGAATACCCTGCCCTCCCTATAGCAAGAACTAACCACCTCTGCCCTTTCTTATTCTTAACCACTCAGTCATATTCCCTTATTTACTTTTTCCTCTACAAGCCCTCATATAAAAAAAGGTCTATTTTCTTTGAGAAGTTTCCCGTGCATTAATGGATGTTTTCCCTATTCCAATGGCCTGAAAAAAAAATTATCTCCTTCGCTTCACTTGATGCGCTTTCTTTCACATGTTTTATAGAAAGTTTGCGGACCCCATTCTCTGTATCACTGATTCTGAGACCAGCAGCAACAGCCTATCCTGGGAACTTGTTAGAAATCTACACTTTCAGCCCTACTGTAGCCCACTGAATTGGCAATTTTGCAGGTGGTGCTCTTTAATCCTTTTGTAACAAGCTCCCTGGACGATTCTGATGCAAGTGAAAGGCAGAGAATCACAGATAGAGACGGTTTCTCCATCAGACACGTGAACGTGCCTCTGCAAATCTCGCCGCCAGGGACTGGAAGGCCGGGCTGGCCACAGCCTTTTTTACACGGGTGGCACTAGGACCCGGGCGGCGCGGGCCTCACTCCTAACGCCCACGGCCGGGGCGGGGCCAAGCTGTGCGGGGAGCCGGGGCCTCGCTGCTCGACCCGCCCCTGGAGGCGGACCGAGCTGACTTAAACTCTGGGGCCGGGGAGGCCACACTGTCCTCCCCGCTTGCCCGCGCTGGGCTGTGCGCCCGTCGGTAAGTGTGGCGCCGGGCGACCCTTCGCTCGCCCTCTCGGGTCCCCGGCGGGGCGCTGGGCGCCAGAAGGCCAGGCGCCCGCGGGCTGGGGCCCGGCGCGCAGCGGCGGGCGCTTTTGTTCTGAGGCGAGGACGGAGTCGCGGGGTCGCGACCGCTCAGGCGGCTGCGGGCCTCGGCCCGGGAGCAGCTCGACCGGCCGCTCCGTTCGTGGCCCTGCGGGCCCCTCGGGGCTGGCAGTGGCCAGCCGCGGACGTCGAGCCCGAGCCGGAGGGCGGCGCCTCTCTGGGTGTTTTCTTTAAATTGCCTTACTCCTTGCGGTGGAGGTCGCGGGTGGAGAGAGCGAGTACCCATTTTGTTCAACTACAAGGCGGTTGTTTAGGCGGTGGGTGTGAGAAAAGCTTATGTTTTTAATTATTTCCTGTCGTCAGCGTGAAAAAAAAAAATCTTTGTTTTGCATTTACTGTTTCTCGAGCGTTCCTTTCCTCCCCACCTCCATTATGCTGACCCTCCCGAAACAGGATTGCTCGGCTTGTATCTCCAAGTGGCCCGCGAACGCCTCTGTTCCGCAGATGCTTTCTGTTCCTCAGCAGTAGTTACCTCGAGGCATTTTTAAATGCACAAATGCATATCGATTTTAGGTGTTCTCGAGGGATGCGAATGCCCTAAGCAAGTGTCCTTAGGGTCTTGAGTTCAGCAGCAACCTTAAGGGGAATCGTTTCAGTGAAAACAATTTATTTGTAATACTTTAAAGAGCCTACTTTTTTTAAAATATAGAGAACAGCCGGTGATGTGATTCAACTTGGGGTTCATTTGAATAGGCGGGTCGCAAAGCTTGTTTGGGGATTTTTCTGTTTAAGGTTGGCTGTAAACCGTATGTTTTATTCAGTGTTAACATGCACGAATAAGGTTTTAGTTACTTTTTTCCCCTACTGTACAGTCGGATTCTCTTACTATTCCAGTCAGGAAAATTGCAAAGATAAAGTATTTTTGTTTTAGAATGGCAGGACAGTAGTGAACCTGGAGGACTGAACATGAATTCTAACTTAAACAGTGAATGGTATTTTAGGCCACACCTAGTTTCTATTTCTGTTGCTTTGCACACCTAATAAGAATTTTGTAAACTTTGTATGTATTTGGTGCAACCTTAAAGGAGCACAGTTTTGCACAGCAGTGTCCTATCAAGTAAACAGATCAGCATGTGCTTTTATTGTAACTTTAAATTTCATATAAATAAAAATAAACTTTATATTAAATTATTATTAATTACAAAATGTTTCTTGCTCTTCCTAGGACCAAAGAAGTAAACACTGTGTGAAGGGGGAACACATGTTCGGAGGGGAAATGGGAACATAAACCATAATAAAAGAGTAAGATTGTACTTACAAGTAAGTATCTTATCTCCAAGTAACCTACTTTAATTTATCTGTTAGGGAATAAAATTAGTTAAATGAATCAGCATTGGTTAAACATTAAATGGTAGGACACAATGAATTTGATGACAAAGCTTGAGGAGAAATAGTATGGTTGACAAAGCGTAGAGAATTCAGTTGTTAATCTTAGAAAGATAAGGGAGAGTAGATTATGGTGAGGTGACTGGTTCAAGTTACTCAGGCAGAGGTCTACTTAAGATTGCTCTGTTTCTTGATTTTTTTAATTTGTTTTTATTATTTCTGGCTAGGGGTTGAGGTAAGGCAGCGCAGAGCACAACCCTAGAACCATTCTGTGAGATACCAACCTGGAAAGCCAAAGTGATCTTTCATTCTGTAAACACCAAGTTGTGTCAGGAAATACTCTGTAGTGATTAAGACCATGGCCTTGCAGTCGATTGCTGAGCTTCAAATCTTGGCTCTACCATTTATTAACTATACAGCCTTGGGAAAATTATTTAACCTTTTGCCTCAGTTTTCTCATCTGTAAAATGGGGATGACAGAGCACCTACCTCATAGCATTGTTGGGATAAATTACATGATTTTTATTCATATAACACACTTGGAACAGCTGTCAGCTATAAGTGGTAAGTAGTCAATAAATTTTAGCTGTTGTCCTGTTAGAGGAAAGGTATTTTATGGCCTAAGACAACATTATGTCTAATAGGAAATTCAGTTTGCTCATTTAAGCTCTAAGCTTATCAACTCCAAGTCAGTTTACCAGCTTTGTGTTGATTAAACCCTTCACTGTAGACCATTTTGTAGGTTCAGTTTTTGTAGGGAAATACCAGACACAGCTCTAGTTTTTACCTGCAGACTTAATTTGAAATCAGGAATGCCTCTGTTAAATTCTTTATCTAGGGCAGATTTGCCCCAAAGCCTTGTTTTTCCACATTATTGTGTGATGTACAGGAATCTCTTCCTGTTTAGATTATCGATGTCTTGCACAAATAGGAGTGCAAATGTTAAGGGAATTGATCTTGCTTTTAAAAAGGTATTTATAGGAGCGCCTGGGTGGCTCAGTCAGTTAAGCATCTGACTTCTGCTAGGGTCAAGGTCTCAGGGCCCTGGGATTGAGCCCCATGTCCATCTCTGCATCTAGGGCTCTGCATCCATCTCTGCTCTGTCCAGCTCTGCCCCATGCCTTCCTCTGCCCTCCCCCGTCTGATGCACGCACCCCTGCTCACTCTCTCAAATAAATAATAAATCTTAAAAAAAAAATAAAAAGGTATTTATAAAGGTGAATTTCCAGATTTTGTGTGTGTGTAACGAGGCCTTCTCCACCCTTCTGCTCCATCCCCCCTATGTAAGGCATACTCTGAAACAGATGTGGAAAACATTCAGTTTGAGATAAAGAGACAACAGTTTACCAACTCTGTCTCCAGAAATGCAAGTTAAAATTTACTTTGTAATAAGCCTTGTAAAGAAAGAAGTAATCTTGTGGACTTTGAGGAATTCTAAATGCTTTGTTGGGAGGCAGCGTTGTAGTGTGTATATTCTTGAGATCTTAAGTGTGCTTGTAAATTGAAGGGCAATGTTGGAGGCTGGCCTGTTGAGGTAAATGTCTCAAGTGAGACATTTGCTCATAGTTGTAATGACTGCAAAGATTTAATGACAATCACTAAGATTCTCTTGAGATGTATTAAATTTCAAGACTTCATTTGTAAGTAAAATCTTTATGGTTAAGGTTGCAAAGTGTTACAGGAAATATTGTCCACCTTAGGTTTAAAGAAACAAATCATAAGCAAATTATTTTTTTAAGCCCCAAAAGGTAATTTATCGGATCACATCATTTAGAAGTTCGAGTAGCTCCATCTTCGGCTGGATCTAAAATCTGAATCTAAGGAAAGAAGATTTTAAAGACTTTTGAGACACTCCATTTTGAGCTCTGCTGTTTTCAGCATTGACTTCATTCTCAGACACACCTCCCTTCATTGAGTGGCTGCAGCATCTCCAGGTATATATCCAAACAGCTTCAACTTGGACATGCCTTGTGTATGATTGCTTTACCAAAAGTCTGTAATTAATTTCATTGGCTTTCATTGGGTCATGTGCCCGTCTGTGCGAATAACAGAGAAATGCTGCGTTTGGTTTTTTAAACTACAGTTCAGAGATATAATTCATATACCATATTCATTAATTCAGTTTGTCCATTTACAGAGTACAGTGATTTTCAGTATATTCACATGGTTTGCAACCATCACTGCAATCAATTTTAGAACAGTTTCTTGACCCCCCCCCCCCCAAAACAATCTCCATACTCATTAATGGTGTTGACTCAGATGATGATGAGGCTGTAAAGCAACCAAAAGGGTTTCTTTGGCGTCTTCGGGACTGCAATCTGGGACACAGAGTTGACTGAAATCCAAAGTGTGCTCCAACGAATGGGGAGTGCAGGCTTATATAGGCAGAAACCACAAGGTTACATAACTTGTTTTGGAAGAATAATGATTGATACTAGCAGAGTTTAAACTAAACTGTAATACACGATTAACTGTCTGGCTAATAGGCATTAACATTCTCTCTATTCCAGTCCAAAGTAGAAGTATGTGTTCCAGGAGGTGGTCTAGTTGCAATTGACAAAAGTCAAAAGTTCATCGTGTTCCAAAAATTGAAACAAGACAAGCGCAGGCCCTATTTCCTCAATATCCTTCTGACTGTGTTTAGAGTGACTCCCTTAGTAATGCTTACCCTATTTTGGAATCTTGTTTCACAAATCACTCCCCACTCACCCCCAATCCAAGCATTCCCAGGCAACTATTAATCTTGTTTCTATCTCTAGGTTTGTGTGTTCTGCACATTTCTTACAGATGAATTAATAATACGTGATCTTTTGTGACTTTTCTCTCGCCTCACGTGTTTTCTTCAAGGTTTATCCATGTTGAAGCATGTATGTACTACACTGCTTTTTATTGCCAAGTAATAGTCCATTGTATAGATATGCCACATTTTGTTTATCCTTTCATCAGCTAACAGACACTTGGCTATTGTAAATAATACTGCTGTGAGCATTCACATACAAGTGTTTGTGTAGACATACATTTTTAATTCTCTTGGGTATATACCTAGGAGCAGAATTGCTCCATCATATGATAACTATATTTGATCTTTTGAGAAACTCCCAGAGTGCTCTTCAAAGTAGTTGAACCATTTATATTCTCAACAGCAGTGCCTAAGAATTCCAGTATGTCCACATCCATGGCAAACACTTGTTTTTTTATGGTATGGCACTGTTTTTGATTGATGGTTTATGAACATCTTTTTATGTGCATATTTGGTTTTTGTAGATCTTTGGAAAAATTGTCTCTTCAGAATCTTTGTTGACTTTCAATTTGTGTTGTCCTTGTATTGAGTTGTAAGAGTTCTTTATTGAATTCTATTCCACTGATCATTTTCTATCTTGTTCAGTACCACATGGTTTTGTTATTGTAGTTTTGTAGTAAGTTTTCAAGTTGGAAAGTGTGAGTCCTCCAAATTTACTCTTTTCAAAATGAATTTTAGGATCAGGTTCTCAATTTCTGAAAAGACATCAGGGATTTTGGTAAGGATTGCACTGAATTTATAGATGAGTTTGGGGAGTATTGCCACCTTAACAGTATTAAATCCTTTAACTCACTGAATGTGGGATGTTTTTCCATTTTTTTTAGGTCTTTAATTTCTTTTTTTCTTTTTTTTTAATAAAAAAAATTTTTTTTTTTTTAAGTAATCTCTACACTGAATGTGGGGCTTGAACTCACAACCCTGAGATTGAGTTGAATGCTGTTCGAACTGAGCCAGCCAGGTGCCCCAATGTTTTGATTGTTTTATCTTGTTATTTTTTTAGAATTATGACACCTTTTTTTTTTTTTTAAATAAACTCCACACCCAACATCGGGATTGAATTCGCCACTCCAAGATCAAGAATTTCATGTTCTACTGACCCAGCCAGCCAGGCACCCCTGGTCTTTAATTTCTTGTAGCAATGTTTTATAGAGTGTACATTTTTCAGTTTTGTTAAGTTTATTCCAAAGTGTTTGATTCTTTTTAATGATACTGTAATGGATTGTTTTCTAGAGTAAGTGTTGTTTAGAAATACATTTGGTTTTTGTATATTGAACTTGTACTAGGCAGCCTAGCTAAACTAGTTTATTACTTACGTTAGTTTTTTAGTGGATTCCTTACAGTTTTCTATATACAAGATGATGTCCTCTGCAATTAGAGATAGTTTTACTTATTCATTTCCAATCGGAGGTCTTTTTTTTTTTTTTAATTTTTTGCTTAACTGCCATTTTTTTTTGCTTAACCCTCTAGTACATACTGAACAGAAGTAGCAAGAACAGACATCTCTGTTTTGTTCCTTATCTCTTAGAGTGTAAGCATTCAGTCTTTCAGTGTTAATTATGATGTAAGCTGTGGGTTTTTTGTAGATGCCTTTCATCAAATCAAAGAAATTCCCTTCTATTTCTAGTTTGACTGTTTTTATCATGAAAAGCTGTTTGATATGAAGGTGCATTTCATTTCTACCCTATTAGATCCTTCTGCATCTACTGAGATGATCGTGTGGTTTTTGTCCTTTATTCTATTGATATGTTATATAACATTGATTTTTTTTTTTTTAATGTTGAATCAATTTTGCATTTCAGGGCTAAGTCCCACTTGGTTGTGGCATATAATTATTTTTATATGCTGCTGTATTTGATTTGCTAGTACTTTGTGGGGTTTTTTGCATCTGTATTCATGAGATTGGTCTGTAGTTTTATCGTGATCTCTTTTCTGGTTTTGCTATTAGGGAATATTGGCCTCATAGAATTAACTTGGGAAGTATTCCCTCCTCTTTTGTGTTTTAGAAAAGTTTGTAGAATTGGTTTTTCATATTTAAATTTTTGGTAGGATTCACCAGAAAGCTATCTGGGATTAACCATTTCTTTTTGGGTAATTTTCTGGTTACTAATTCAGTTTCTTGACAGGCCTATTTAGTTTCCTGTATCTTCTTGAGTCCGTTTTGGTCAGTGTGTCTTTTGGGGTCTTTTGGGGTTATGCACTCAATTCCACTGTGGGGGGGGATGTTCCCCCCACACCAACAACAAGCAATTCTCTGGGGATATGATGTGGGTATCCTACAATTCAAAACATTTCTGACTATATACCTGGAAGTAGCATCAGATTCTATAGGTTGAGGGCTCAGTCCCACAAGACTGTCCTCACCCCCATTTAAGATACCAATCGCAAGCCTAGGTTATCCCTTGTGCTTCTGACCAACAGGCTACAGATTTGAGGTTTCTATGACCCTCCTTGGACTCAGATACCAGATACCAGTTGCAAGTCCAGATTGTTACCTGTACTTCTGTCTAACTGGCTATAGATCAGAGGTTTCCACAAACCCTTCCATGCAGTCTATTAATTTGCTAGAGAGGCTCACAGAACTCAGAATCATTTTACTTATTAGGTTACTGGTTTAATGCAAGGGATTTTAAAGGATACGAATTAGTGGTCATGGAAGAAATGCATAGGGTGAGGTATGTGGGAAGGAGAGTGGAATTTCTATGCCTCCTCTGAGCATGACACTCTCCCCAAATCTTCATGTGTTCACAAACCTAGAAGCCCTCTGAATCCTGTCTTTTGGGTTTTTATAGAGGCTTCATTACATAGTCATGATTGATTAAAAAATTGGCCATTGATTCAACCTCCCATCTCTCCTTCCCTCTCTAGAGGTGGGGAGGGGGTGGGACTGAAAGTTCCACTAATCACATGGCTGGTTCTCTTGGCAAACCATCTTTTGGTGCAGTCTGAAAGTCACCTAATTAACATAACAAAAGGCACCTTCCTGCATCACATCACTTCGGAAAACCTAAGGGTTTTAGGAACTCTGTGCCAGAAATGGGGACAAAAATCAAATACATATTTCTTACTATAAATTACAATATCACAGGGGGTTTGTTCTTTGCATCCAAATTATGAAATATATTGGCATACAGTTGCTCATAGCATTCTCTTTTTTTTTTTTTTTTTAAGATTTTATTTATTTGACAGAGCGAGAAAGCACAAGCAGGGGGAGCAGTAGAAGGAGAGGGGAGAAGCAGGCTTCCCGCTGAGCAAGGAGCCCGATGCGGGGCTCGATCCCAGGACCCTGAGATCATGACCTGAGCCGAAGGCAGTCGCTCAACCGACTGAGCCACACAGGCGCCCCATTCTCTCTTTATTTTCAATGAAGGGTTGGTAGTAATGTCTCTATTTCCTGATTTTAGTAATTTGAGACTTTTTTCTTAGTCAGGTTAGATAAAAATTTATCAGTTTTGTTGATCTTCTCAAAGACCCAAGTTTTGGTTTTGTTCATTTTCTCTATTTTTGTATTCTCGTGGCTAAAGGTTATGGCAACAAAGGACACAATATATGACCAACTGAGAGAAAAGAGAGAAGGCACAGGCAAAGTCCATGAGGTGAGGTACATGTTTCCAGTTCTCCTTCCACGAGTATTGCATGGGTCTGCCATCTCTACAGCTACAGATGGCAGGGACAGATGGTCTCCAGAAGCATTTATGTACATAAGAAATTCTTTAGGACCCCAAAGAATATTTGTTTATGTAAGTTATATCAAATCTGCTTCTGCCTTCAATTTTTTGCCATGTGCTATTTTAGGTGAAGTAGTTGAGGGTGTTTATTGGATGTCTCAAGTAGGTCACTGCTTCATTACAGTGCTGAAGGTTCACTGCCACAACTTCTGTTGGTTTTTACATTGTCCTTCCATGTGACAAAGTGTTGTGGCTAGGGTGGCTTAGAGCATAGTATTGATCAGTTCACAGTTGGGTGATTGTCATGCCTTCTCACCTGCACAACTTGAATAGCTCCCCTATGCTAGTTGGAGAAGGAAGACAATAGACCCAGGCGATCAGAGTTGGGGGAGTAGGCAGAAACTAGTAATCTAATTTACCCCAGGCTGTTGATACCTACCACCCTCAGTCAACATACAGCTGGCCAGTGCAAGATCTTAATCTAAGGACTCTTACAAACTCTCAGCAGCTGCTGATTTTGGGAGTGAATGTCCTTGGGAGTGGTGGCCTTTTAGTCATGATTTCCATTGGTTTCCTGATAAGGGAAAGCAGAGTTCTCTTGTGTGTGTTTTCTTGACTGCAGTTACAGCTCTGGATTTAAATGGATATGTTATCCCCTGCCTGACCCTGCTAACAAGAAAGTAGATTCTGTCCTTCAGGTCTCTTCTGGTACTACAAGTCCCCTTGCATCATTAATTTCAACCTTTAGTTTTATAAAATCTGGATCTTAACTCCATGCCAACAAAATGCCTGTTAATGTTCTTGCAACCCTCTAAACTAACCTGGGACAACCAGAGTAGACAATAGAATGTGGCTTATAATGACAGAGGTAACTAACAGTGTGTAAAAGTTTTCAGATTTTTCTTCAAGGCAGTTCAGCCTACTTTTATGGGACCTGTTTAGTTCTGTTCAGAGACTGTCCACCTCAAGAGGCACAGAATTGGCTCACTCCTATTATAGCAATACTTAATACTCCTAATACACTTTGTACTCCAACAGCATGTTGCATCTTAGGTAGCTTGTACTTGCCTGGCAAACTACTTTTGTACTTGAGGCACTTGCCAGGGATTTCTAGATATTTAAGACCACTACCCCTCTAATGAATCCTATTTCCTTAATGAATCCTGTTTCCTCCTTACCTGGAACACTCTAAAATGAGTTGCTAGGCAGAACTCCAAGGAAGGGTAACTGAATTTTGCATGTGTGCTCTGGGATCTTTAATTCCCACTTCAGGGTATAGTACAACTATAAGTGTAGTCCGAAATTGGTCTCTGACCTCTGCTCTAGAGACGCAAGAAAGTACCGTAAACTTTCTAGCCTGAATGAGACGTGTACCTCTCAACTTCTAATGGCCAGTTATGATGGGATATATGTGATTGCCAATACCCCATGCTGTACCTAGATTAATCAGTCAGCAAAAGTAGAGCAGTTTATTTCCCACTCCCTTGTTCTTCCAGGGAGAAAGCCGTGTGGCTCTCACTGGTGAACCTTGATGATACCTGGGACCGTACTTCGCTGGCTTGGCTCTGTGTGGGGAGCCTGGTTGTGGCTTGACCTCCACGAAAGACCTGATCATCTTGCCAGGGGTCAGGGTCAAGTCACTCTTTTCCAACGTTGCTTAAGAGAAAGTACAGTTAATTAGGGTATTTGATGGAGTGTCCTGTGCTTCTGAATAGAATTTGTAGCTGGACACATGAAAGGTGGAGGGTAGAGATGTAGGGGGGCAGCTTCACCATGGTACTCTGATTACCTTTGTCTTCTCATGGGCCGAATAGGCAAAGCCTAATCTCTGTATGACCCATACCTTGGCAGGACACCCAGCAGGTCCTCCTGGAACAAAGGTTGATAAGAACCCTTATGAGAAATGGCCACGGGGCGCCTGGGTGGCTCAGTTGGTTGAGCGGCTGCCTTCGGCTCAGGTCATGATCCTGGAGTCCCTGGATTGAGTCCCGCATCAGGGAGCCTGCTTCTGCCTCTGACCCTCCCCCCTCTCATGTGCTCTCTCTCTCTCATTCTGTCTCAAATAAATAAATAGAATCTTTAAAAAAAAAAAAAAGAAATGGCCACGGGGATGGTTTTTTTTTTTCCCCCCTGCTGCTGCCCTGGTGTCAGTTGAGCACTGTTTACCACCTCCCTTGCCCTTGAGCTACAGCAGCAGGCTCTAAAATGTCTACAGTTGAGTTGGCTTCTCAGTAGCCTGTGTTCTCAACCATGTTGGTATCACCCTCTTTGGGAATAGGGACACTGATGTTGGTTTTTCTGTTTGTGTAAGTAATAAATTGCACATGAAATCACAGTCTTGTCTCCTTTGTGTCTCTGACAGTGTGGAGACCTCCCAGCTGTGATAGCGGGACTTGTTAGCCCTGCTAGCTGCGGCACTACTGCGTGGCGTCATTCATTTGTTCTGTCCGGTCAGTGTGATCATGTAGTCAAAGCATTCAGCACAGTTCTTAACATGGTAAATTCTCAAATGTTAGCTGTTATTTTAGAGTTGTATTATAAATAACACAAAACTTAGAATATTCTTGAAAGCCTAATTCAAGGATTGATGGGCTAATTTCTCCCATGACTAAGGATACAAACAGAAAGAGGTAGAATAGGTTGAGTAAATCATGATACTTTTGGCATTCCTGAATAGTGTTGGTAATTGTGGCTTTGTTGATGTTATAGAGGTAGCTGTAGCTTTTTTCTAATGCAAATTGGTTTTTCAGTGAAAAATACTGGCTTTTCTCAATTTAACCACATCAGTGGACACTCCAAATAAACTTTGGTTTGTGGAACACATTAGAAGTGGAACTTAAAAAGCCATAAGGGAGAGTTCCAATTTAAAATACCAGAATAGTTTTGTTTTTTCCAGGTGGGAGAAGAGTATTCTATATATTTCTTAGGAAGTTTCTATATTTTTGAAGTACTGAAAGGCTTGCAGATGAAATCATGTGATGTTTATGGTTGACACAGATCTGAAGGGAGGGGTCGGAACTTTTTCTCCATCTAGAAGTTTAAATAGGGACTTCTTTTTAACTTGGTGTTCAGCACTTACAGATAATGTTTATTCCTTACAGATAATGTTTATTCAAAGGAATAAACAATGCCTGCTGGACATTGTCTAGATCTGCCATCTTTTGTGTTGCTCTGAGACAGTCTTTTTTTATACCTTTCATCTTGGATATTAATAACATTGTCTTTCACTTTAATAATGTTCCAGTTTCTTTGATAAATTAACACTTGATGTGGCTTAGTTTGTCCTGTTCTTTCTTACTATTTCATCTGACCTGGCATGGCAAACCATATATATAACAGGTCCCTTTTCATAGAGTTCTGTTCATGGGTGTGTGTGCTTGTGTATTTGTGTTTAAGATAGATATTAATATGATTATTCCTCCAGGCTATGATTTTTAGGTTCTTTTTTGCTTTGTAAATTTCTGTAATAAGGCAAAATTACAAATAAAGGAAGCTGCTGGGTTGACAATTTTTCATTTAAACTACATTCTTTGCATTAAATTGATATAGAATACTTGAAAAGACAATTCACAAATCTTTTCTTTTTTTTTTTTTTTTAAAGATTTTATTTATTTATTTGAGACAGAGAGCATGAGAGGGAGGAGGGTCAGAGGGAGAAGCAGACTCCCCGCTGAGCAGGGAGCCCGATGTGGGACTCGATCCCGGGACTCCAGGATCATGACCTGAGCCAAAGGCAGTCGCTTAACCAACTGAGCCACCCAGGCGCCCCACAAATCTTTTCTTTATTTGAAAGAGAGAGAGAGCACAGAGGGAGAGGGAGGAGCAGACTCCCCGCTGAGCAGGGATCCCGATGCGGGGCTCGATCCCAGCTGGGATCATGACCTGAGCCGAAGGCAGACGCTTAACGACTGAGCCACCCGGGCGCCCCTCACAAATCTTTTCTTAACCTTGGTGAGGTCTTTATGAAATTTTTATATGAAAATCACATGCATTGTTACATAAAGTCTCCTGCAGCCATTTGATTCTTTTTTCCTGCTTCACAAATTAATTTTGCAATTCATAGCTTACTATTCACAACTTCTTATACTTTGAATTTTTAATGACTAGCTCTCTTCCAGTTTTCTCACAGGATGTAATAGTAATAGTATCATAAAATTTAAAGCCCCAAACCGTCAAACCTACAGGTAGTTTATCTAGGGGCGCCTGGGTGGCTCAGTCAGTTAAGTGACTGACTGACTCTTGATTTTGGCTCAGGTCATGATCTCAGGGCCCTGGGGTGGAGCCTGTGTCCTGCTGCATGCTCAGTAGGGAGTCTGCTTAAGGATTCTCTCTCTCCCTCCCTCTGCCCCTCCCCCTGCACATGCACTCTCTCTCTCTCTCTCTCAAATAAATAAATTAAAAAAAAAAAAAGTTTGTCTATTTCCAGGATGTAAAAAAAGAAATTTTTTTTTTTTTAAGTTAAAACTTTTAGGACTGTTTTTATGATAACATACAAGCAAGGAAACCTCCATGGATCCTCTCTTTAGGGTAGGGGTGTGTGAATTGACTCTGAGTTCCCTCAGTTTGGGTCATGGCACTTTATCAGTGTGAACATACAAGGGCTGCTTGCCTCCCAGTGAGGGCCACAACATCTTATCAGCATCAGCATACTGGTATTGCCTGTTCTTCAGACTGCAAAACCTGCCACATGGGTGGGGTTAGTAGAGCCAGACTTTGTGCTAACTGTATGTAGGAGTCGTCGTTCAGGGCTTGCTAATTTACCTATAGCTAGTAATAGCAAGGATGTTCCCAAAATTAAATATAAAAATCCAGTGTTTTGGTGGCTTGATGACATCTGCTCCCATTACCGGGCTGCTTGCTGATCTTTTCACCACTTGACAAAAGTACTTGAACTGTTGTTTCCAAAGCGGAGAGAGCCTTAAACCTACAAGGCAACCAATGGACAATTATTTACTAACCCACAACTTAAAGATAATCAATTGGTTTTAATCCCTACTAGAAGCAAATGTGGGTATATATAATGTGCTCTGTACTTCTCTTTCCTTGTTGATTTTTTTTTTTTTGAAGATTTTATTTATTTATTTGTTTGACAGAGCGAGACACAGCGAGAGAGGGAACACAAGCAAGGGGAGTGGGAGAGGGAGAAGCAGGCTTCCCGCTGAGCAGGGAGCCTGATGCGGGGCTCGATCCCAGGACCCTGGTATCATGACCTGAGCTGAAGGCAGAGGCTTAACAACTGAGCCACCCAGGCACCCCTCCTTGTTGATTTTTCTGCCAGTTCTATTCATTATTGAAAATGTGGAATTGAAGTTTTCAACTCTTGGTGAATTGCCTGTTTCTCCCTTGTTTGTGTTTTTACTTTTTTTATTTTAATGCTTTTAGGTGTTTTTACTTGTTTTATCTTTTTGTTGGATTGACCTTTTTATGGTTGTAAAATATCTCTCTTTATCTCTAGTAAGATGTGTTTGTTTTGTCTGGTAATTAGTATAGACCTTCCACGGTTCTCTTAGCTGCTGTGTTTGCCTGATATGATACCTTTTTTATTCTTTCACTTTCACTCTGTATCTTTGGATCTAAAGTATGTCTGTTGGAGACAGCATTTAGTTAGATAGGTTGTTTTTTTGTTTGGTTTTTTTTTTGTTTTTAAATCTAGTCTGACATTCTCTGTCTCTTGGATTAGTTTCATCCATTCACATTTAATGTTACTAATATAGTGGGATTTACATCTGCTGTTTATACTTTTTTTAAGATCCTGTGTCTTTTTTCCCTCCCTTAATATTTTTTTTGCATTAAGTGAATATTTTCTAGTGTACATTTTAATTTCAATGTTTTTTTCACTGTATATTTTGTGGAAGCACAAATTACTTCTAAAAATCATTTTTATCTATACCTTTAAAGGTGTTAAGCATTTAAAATCTGACTTATTATGCTTGTGATTTTAAACCAAACTAAAAGACTATCACTGGTACGGAGGTAGAGAAGAGGTGAAAATATGGGGCCCAGTGAGGTTTATTTGTTGTTTTTGAATTCTGCCAACCTTAGAGAATGTGTGTACCTGTGTGGAAGACCTAATCCCATAGAGACAGGTTGATAACCAGGAATAAAGGGAAGGGGAGTAGGATTTTATTTATTTTTATTTTTTATTTTTTTAGATTTTATTTACTTATTAGCATGAGCAGGGAGAGACGCAGACTCCCTGCTGAGCAAGGAGCCCGATGTGGTGCTCGATCCCAGAACCCTGAGATCATGACCTGAGCTGAAGGCAGATGCTTAACCAACTGAGCCACCCACATGCCCTGGGAGTAGGATTTTAAATGTAGAGATTTGGTAGGAGGAAAGTCAACTCTGTTACTGGAGATGCATGTTACATTTACAAGGGTGGGCTTTATAGATTTGATGATGGGAGGATGGCAGATGATGCTGAAATATAAGCAGCTGAGTTAGGGCAGGGGAGCATGTGTGTGGGTTGGAGTGGCTGGGGACCCGGTAGGAGAGAAGAGGTCTTAGAGAATAGGGGGCAATTCAGTAAAATGAAGTAGAGTTGCTGAGCAGTGTTAAGTTTGATGTTTGTGTTCATGAAATAAAATCCGTCTGCTGGCTTGTGTGATTTTTATTTTCCCCCCAGAAAACTTCAGCTACTGCTGTGCAGAGAAGGATATTCTTAAGTTCAGCCATACTTGGGGTTTGTCAGGTGAGTGCCATGGCTGTCAGAGGTGAAGGGTGATGATGGAGTGGGATGGAGATTTTGGCAAAAAGTTAATTTTTTCAAGAGAAATTAAAATAATAGACCATGCCAGTCTTGTCTCTGGTAATCTCCATTACAATATATTCTCAAAAGGTTTAATACTTGGGATTCAAAAGTAGAGACTATAGTCAGAAAAAAAGTCAGACAACTTTTGACTCCTTCCCTCTAACCAGGTAGTTCAGGGATGATTTTCCAGGCTTCAGTTTTCTTCTGTGCCAGCAAAGAAGAGAGAAGAAAAAAGTTACCCCAAATTACTCAAAGGTCGTTTGTCTTCCTACCCATAGGCTCTGCATTGGTCCTCCAGGGGTGCCCTAATGTAACAGACTGGGTGGCTTAAACAACAAATTTGTTTCTCACAGTTTTAGTCTGGAAGTCCAAGATCAAGGTGTTTGGTTTCTCCTGAAACCTCTCAGCTTGTAGTCACCCTCCTTCTCTATGTGACCTCACATGGTCTTTCCTCTGTGTGCATATGTCTGATGTCTCTCTTATAAGGACATCAGTCCTATTGGATTAGGGCCCTATCCTTATCACCTCACTTAAATGTAATTACCTCCCCGAAGGGCCTTCACCAAATACAGTCACATTGGGGGTTAGGGCTTCATCATAGCTTCAACATAATGAATTTGGTGGTAGAATGACAGAATCCACTCCATAACAGCCTTCTACCCCAAGTACTCATAAGAACTAAGGGGAATTTATTAGGCATCATTAACTCTAGTAGAAGTGCTACTTTGTATTATGCATCTGCCTGATCAGTCAGTGGTATTAATAAATTTTCTCTTTTAAGTAAACTCTACCCTCAACATGGGACTCCAACTCACGACCCTAAGATCAGGAGTCTCGTGCTCTACTGACTGAAGCAGCCAGGTGCCCCCAGTCAGTTGTATTATTAAGGAGCTTTTTTGGGAGAGGGCACGGGAGGAATACACAGATCTGTCTCTCTGGGATCTGTTTTCTTTCTCCCTCCCTTTCCCCCTCCCTTCCCAGTTCAGTTAGCCAACATATAGTATATCATTAGTTTCAGATGTGGAGTCAGTTATTCATCAGTTGCATATAACACCCAGTGCTCATCACATCACGTGCCCTCCTTAATGGCCATCACCTAGTTACCCCATCCACCCACCCAGCTCCCCTCCAGTAACCCTCAGTTTGCTTCCTAGAGTTAAGAGTCTCTCATGATTTGTCTCCCTCTCTGATTTCTTCCCATTCAGTTTTTCTGGGATCTGTTTTTAATCCAAAAGCATACGTGCCTTCTTCAGTCTTGTTTTTCTTCTTCGTGAGAACGCTATGACCCATAACTTAATAGATCTCAAAGATCTGTAGATTGTTTTGGATTTTCTACATAACCTCTGTGAATAATCAGTTTTATGTTTTCCTTCCTAATTCTTATACTTTCCAGGATCTCCAGTACAGTGATGAATAGAAGGGGCAATAGTGGTGTGTTTGTTCTATTGTCAGTCTAAATGTTTAAAGCTACCATGTATCAAATTTAAGGCAATTTCTATTTTTGGTTTGACACAGTTTTCTTCAGATGAACGAATGTTGAATTTTATCAAAAGTTCTTGCATGTGTTGAAATAAACTTAGGATTTTAAAAATTATTGTGTTACTACTTTAATTTTCAAATGACAGACCTTGTATTTCTGAACTAATCCCAGTTTGATCATGATAGGTTATCCTTTTCATATGTCACCCCTTTTGGTTTGCTGACATTTTGTTTAGGATTTTTGCATTTACGTTTCTGAGAGAGATGGGCTTCTTAATTTTCCTTTTTAGCTTTTGGATGACAGCATCAGTGAATGAGCTCTGAAGTGTTCTCTCTTTTATCCATTGTTATATTGGATTATTTCTTTCATAAATGATTGTTAGAATACTCCAGCAAAGCCATGTGGATCTGGCATTTTCTTTGTGAAAAGATACTTAATTATCCGTGGCAGTTCTTTAAAGAGATAGGGTGTTCTTCCTGGTTAGGTATATTTTTCGAAGAATTTCTCTATTCCACCTAAATTTGAAATGTATTGGAATAAAATTCAAAATAATAATGTTATTTTAACGTCTATAGGATCTAGTGGTAACCTCTATTCCCAATATTACACTTTTTAAAAAAAAAGATTGATTTTATAGAGTGAGATAGTGCCCGCAAGCTGGGCGAGAGGGAGAGAGAGAATCCACAAGCAGACTCCCCAGTTGAGCATGGAGCCCAGTGTGGGGCTTGATACCAGGACCCTGAGATCATGACCTGAGCTGAAACCAAGAGTTGGCCACTTAACCAACTGAAACACCCAAACGCCCCCCTGCCCTGCTACTGCCAATATTGCACTTTTAAAACGTCATGATCAGTATTGTCAGAGGCTTATTGATTTTTATTCTTTTTAAAAAATCACCTTGTGACTTGTTGAATCTCTACATTTGTGTTCATTATTTTGCCTATTTCACTCTGTCATCACTTCTTTCCTTTGGTTAACTTATTACTCTTCTTGTAATAAATGTGGGGATTATTTCCCAGTCTTTTATTTTATTTTATTTTTTAAAAGATTTTAAGTGATCTCTACACCCAACGTGGGGCTCAGACTCACAACCCTGAGATCAAGAGTCACATGCTCTACCAACTGAGCCAACCAGGCACCCCTCCCAGTCTTCTTTTTAAAGTACATTTATTTATGCTATGAATATGCTATGAATTATTCTCAAGTGTTAACGTGAACATGAGTATAAGAGCATGTTATGGACTGAATTGTGGTCCCTCTTTACCTATTCATAAGTTGAAGCCTTAACCCCTAATGTAACTATTTGGAGATAAGGCCTTTAGGGAGGTAATTAAGATTAAATGACATCATAAGGGTGGGGCTCTGGTCCAGTAGGACTGGTATCATAAGTAGAGGAAGAGGCACCAGAGAGCACTTTTTCTCTCTGTGTAAGTATAAAGTGCATTCCTTATTTCTCAGTTATTTGGCAATTTCCTACTTACTTTTTCCCCTATGATTTCTAGATTGATTCTACTGTAAATCTGAATTACTCTAATACTTTGAAAATTGAGATTTGTTTATGGCTCAGTTAGATGGTCATATTGGTAAAAATTCCATGTGTGCGTGGAAAGAATGTTTATTCTGCATTTGGGGTGTACTATTATGTTTAAGTTAAGTTTGTTTAATTTTGTGTTTTTACTTTGTCTTCATTTATTATGGTTATGGATTTGACCATTTTTAGATTTATCAATATACTGTTGGTGAGTGTAAATTATTTTAACCTTTTTGGAAGGCCAATTTGTCACTGCTTATGTAAATAATTTTAATGTCCTTTGACACATTGATTTCATTTCTAGGAATTTCCAGAAACATTTAGCAACAAATGTAAAAGCATAGGGCGCCTGGGTGCCTCAGTTGGTTAAGCGACTGCCTTCAGCTCAGGTCATGATCCCAGGGTCCTGGGATCGAGTCCCACATCGGGCTCCCTGCTCTGCAGGGAGCCTGCTTCTCCCTCTCCCACTCCCCCTGCTTGTATTCCCTCTCTCGCTGTGTCTGTCTCTGTCAAATAAATAAATAAATAAAATCTTAAAAAAAAAAAATGTAAAAGCATAAATACAAGAATGCTTAGGGTAGGATAGTTGATAAATGCAAAAACTTAAGAAAACCAAATAGAGGACTGTTTAAAAGCCAATAGAGGACTGGTTAAATGGGGGTATACCCAGAAACTTTAATGTTATACAGACAATGAAGTTAATATATTTGTAGTGAAATGATAAAGGTATCCCTGGTATAGTAATGAAAATCAGAAAAAAAGATAAGGTTTTCTTTATGTGTTTGTTTTTTATGTATAAAATCTTCTGAAAGGAAAGGTAACAGTGGACACCCGAGGGAGTTAGATAATGGGGATAGACAATAAGGACTTCTTACCATGTGTTTGAACTTTTGAACCCATGTGAGCATGGGTTACTTAGAATAAAGAGCCTATTAAATAATAGCAGAAAGTAATTGCCACTTCATGTAACAAACAAAATACTATGTAGAATGAATTCCTGTAAAACACCCCAGGAATTTTATTAATCTTTGCCATATTTATTGTTGCATTCTCCTTTGCTCTTTTCTTTGTTCCTCTTCCCCAAATTAAAGTTGAATCTTTGGTCCGAGGTGTCTGGAATTAGGATAGACATAGCATTGGTGTTAAAGTAAACTAATTTTCTTGGAGGTGTTACATAGACAAATTTGTAATAAAAGATCTTTATTTCCTTTAGATTCCTGACATTCAAAACAACTGACTTTTAATACACTGCTACTACATCAAATCAACAATGAATTGGAATGCAAAACCAGAGAATGTCACCTTACCACCACAGTATCCTAAAAAGCAGTCATCTTTTTTGGAGCAGGCTTTAATAAATACACTTAACACAACATCTCAGAGTTCTTTAAACTATCCTGGAAGTAACCAAGAAGCATGTATGTTTCTTGGTAATTCAAATCCAGTTTCACAGCCACTGCTAAACATCAGAAATTATACAACTCCTCAGCAAATCCCTATTCCTGATATGCATAATGGGACACTTGTGGCCTCACAAACTTCAGTGGAAAGAATCACATATGCCAATGTTAAAGGATCCAAACAACTAAATCACAATTTGCAAATGTCTTCAGGAGTAACACAAAACATATGGTTGAACTCACCAATGAGGAATTCTGTGCTTTCTCATACAGGGGCAACTGTGTCCCATCAAACTGGTTTTGGAACTAATACACCTAATATACATGCACTACAGAATCCGTTTGTAACATCAGATTCCTATTCTATGCAACTACAAATGATCCCTTCTAATACTGCAAGAGTTCCTGTAACTTACCCAGGAGCCCCGAGACTTAACCCATCTTTATCAGAACGACAGGTTGATTGGGCACAACAGTATACATCCAGTGGACTGACTTACCCAGATTATAGACCACTTCCAAAGCAATACAGTTACCCATCACGAGGCTTTTTGCAAGATCCTGCTCTTCAGAAACAAAACCCTATGCCATCTACATCATTGCATATTAAAAATAGTCACCCTCCAGATTCTCCACGGACTTTACAGTCAAAGCAGACTGCAACCATACAGTCCTATCAATATGCAGTTACTCAAACTGACAAAAGACCTCCGCCTCCTCCTTATGACTGTAGATATGCAAGCCAGCCTTTGCAGAGTACTCAGCATGTTACTAAACAGGCTGCTGTGGACGTTCCTCAAATGCACTTACCTGAAATGAGGAAAGACTTCTCTAGAAGCTTTCAACAGCATTGGCAAAACCTTAATGAAACTGTCAGCACCGTTGGAAATTCCTGTAACTTGAAAGTAAATACCAATGTCACTCAGCCTTTTAATGAACCTGTTAGATCTTCTGTGGATGGTGTTCAGACCCTTGCTCAAAATAATCAAGAGAGAAGAATAGACTCTTGTGATCTTTCAAATCAAGTACTGGACACAAGCGCCACAAAAGAAAAGTTAGTGAGGGATATTAAAACATTAGTAGAAATAAAAAAGAAGTTTTCGGAACTTGCAAGGAAAATTAAAATTAATAAAAATCTTTTGATGGCAGCAGGTTGTATTAAAACAACTGATACCTCTTACAGTGAATTAGCTGCAAATTCTGAAATGTCTCTGAAACAAACTGCCCAAATCCAGTCTGGACCACAGGTGACCCTAGTGACTCCAGAGGATAAACCACCAACCATAATAGAATCTGGAAAAGAAACAAATAGAACACACAGTACAATAAATTCCAACATTCAGGACCTGAATTGGGGAAATTGTAACCAAGTGAATTCTGTTTTACTAAACTCTGTCTATTCAGAAAAGTTGCCAATGCCAGACCAGTTACATGATTTGAAAGTTAGGACTTCTTTAAAGGCATCAACTGTTGACATTACCCAGGCAACATTAAGTAAGGCCCAGATTTCATCAGGAAATGTCAATGTTGAACTAAACGTGCCAACAAATTCTGAAACAACTCCTGTTCCTCAGTCTACATCCTTTGAGGAATATGTTTCAAAATATCCAAATAAAAATACGCTAATTCTCAGTTTACTTACATGTAGAGATAAACCTCAGGAGAAATTATTAAAAAATGCTAGTGAAACTGTTCAGGGTTCTAAACCACATAGTTTTGAAATTAACTCAAATAACCAAATCACCGGTAACCAACCAACTTTGAAAACCATGGAAACTCCAAGTACATGTAATATAAATGCCAAGGTTTTAGACAACTCGTTTTGCCTTGAGCATAAATCCTCAGCAAGTGGGGTATCTTCTAAAAGTGACAATCACTTTCCCATGGAATTGCTAGCAACATGTCTTTCTCTCTGGAAAAAGCAGCCTTCAGAACCTACAGAGGAAAAACAGTATAATGAGTCAAAAAACAGAACAGCAGTTGGAGTTTCAAAACCTGTGGAAACCTGTGGTAAGAGTCCATCTTCAGTTGTAGGAAATGCTCAGAATAAGATGATAAACACCTCACAAGAAACAACTTTGTCAATAGTAGTACAAAATTATGAATCTTCCAGTGCAACTGTTACAAAGGGAACAGAACTTCAGGTTGCTATAGTCTCACCCTTAATTCTTTCAGATGTCAAAACATTGTCTGCCAAAGGAATAACACCTGAAGCTGTATCTGAAACACTGTATCCAGTTATTAAGGAAGGCAGTGTTTGTAGCTTACAAAATCAGTTGGCAGAAGATACAAGTGTTACTGCTGCTCTGAAAGCTAATCTTAAGGAACCAGTAGCAGGTACCACAACAGACACAAAGATGTTCTCACCAATTCAGAAGGAAGAGCAAAGTGAGTCAACTAATTCAGAAGACATACCTAATAGCAATCAAGGAAAGCCTATCAAGTCAGAACCAGATACCCACTATTCTGTGAGTGAACAGCAAGTCTCATATAAGTCAAGAAACAGTGATCTTGTTAGTGGTGATATGTTACATATTGACAATATTTGTTCTCTTGTTGAAGGTGATACATCTTACAATTCCCAAATAGCAAAGATATTCAACTTGCCTCCTTTGAAAAGGGTTGAGCCACAGAAGTCTCTACCCAATCACAAAGTGATTACTAAGGGACAACAAAAAGAGCAAACAGACAGCCTCACTAAATATAAAGACTTTGGTTTTCAAAATGATAATTTTTTACAGTGCACAGATATTTCACGTAAAATAACTGATCAGGTAGAATCTCTTCAACCTCCAGAATCATCATCTTTGAAGTATGTTAAAGCAGATAGTGGAATTCTAGAGGAGAGCAACTTGGACCATATCACTAAAAAAAAAAGCATGGCTAATGATAGATGTTCATCGCCTGCTATTGAGCAGGATAGTTGTCCTCGGGAAGTTGATTCATCCTGCAATTACACTGCCCAGGATCCTGCAAGAAGTGAGATTCTCAGTGATAAGGCATCTGTCTTATACCTACACGATCAGCTGTCAGAACTTTTAAAAGAATTTCCCTATGGTATTGAAGCTGTGAACACACATGAAGGTTCTGTGGCCCAACAGAAAACAAACCAGATCTCGAAAGATCAAACTTGTGATAAAACTGGTTGCGACTCTAAGGGCTCAACAGACCAAATACAAATTACAATATTAAACTCAGAGCAAATGAAAGAATTATTTCCTGAACATGATAATCAACTCTGTGAGGTAGACAAGTTAACAGAACATCAGAAAGAAGAACCTGTAAAAAAAGAAGGGCACAGCCAGTGTGACCCACAAGCAGACACAGATGGAAAGACTGATGATAACTTAATGGATTCAGAGAAAGACGACGTTGGTTGCTGTGCATTGGGGTGGCTGTCTATGGTTTATGAAGGAGTACCCCAGTGTCAGTGTAATTCCATCAACAACTCAACTTCAAAGGAAGAAAAAGGGGAAAATCAGTGTTCTTCGAAGATCAATAGTTGTAAACAAGGAGAAAGAACTTCTGATAGAAATGACCCTGTTGGGTGTAATAGTCCTCTAAATAACAATCTGAAGATTCCTTTGACTTTGCCAGATATGAAAAACCATTTTCCTGAAATAGAGCAAGGCAAAAATAGAAATGATATGCCCAAAACAAAACAAAAGTCACTGAGGACAGAACAAGAACTATTAGGTCCGTTTTTATCTAAAGCTGATAAACTAGATTCCATGCAGTGTCACAAAAGAAAAGGAAAACTGCAGTTTCATGAGATAACTTTTCACACCAGTAATAAAATGACAAAATTTTCTCAAGAGAGCCTGCACCAGAAGTTCATGGCACAAAACTCACGTCCACTAAAAACAAAGGTGGGTTTTTTGACAAATAAAAAAGATCCACGTATGAAGAATGGTTCTTTGGTACAGTCAGTATCCCCAGAGAAAATAAAATTGAAAGCAGGTGGCTTGAGACAAAAAGTTTTGGAAAAAAGGAAGTTAGATGATGGGGGCATGCTTGATTCAAAGATAAAGAGGAAGAAATACGATAAACGAGAGCAGAATATAAGTGTGGCAGATGGTACCTTTAAATTATGTAATTTTTTGTCAATTCCAAATGAAAGATGTAGGGTTAAAGAAAAGACAGTATCAAATGTTAAGTCCTCAGTCTCCAAGGATAGTTCATCTAAAATTAATAGAGTTCTGACACCAAAGGAGTATTTGCAAAGGCAGAAGCACAAAGAAGCAATGGGTAGCAGCGCATCAAAGAAAAGCTATGTGAGGAATGTACCGTGTGATTCTCAATACGTGAAGTCCAGTAAACTTTCCATGCAAGTAGGGAGTTGTGAGAAATCAGATGAGAGCCCTAACAGCAGTGTACAGACTTCTAAAGAATCCTTAAATATTTGTTCAAGCCATGGTAAAAACCTCAAGATCCACCATTCTGAGGAGTCCAAAGTCTGCATTTCAAGGAATGTTAAGGGAATAGGTGGTGGAAAACAACCTGATAAAATGTGGATTGATAAAACCAAATTAGACAAAAATTTAAGCAGCATAAACAATGAAGTGGAATTCAGTCAAGTGTCTCACCAGTCAAAGGATCAAAGGAAACTGTATCTGAACAGAGTTGCATTTAAATGCACTGAGCGTGAGAGCATTTGTCTCACAAAATTAGACAGTTCACCCAGGAAGCTTACTAAAGAAGGGAGACCGGAAAATAAAGCTCAGAGCCTCTTACCTGTGAAAGATGCCACAGAAAAACCAAGCATGCTGGAATTTAAGTTATGTCCAGATGGACTGATTAAGAATACAAATTATGTTGATGACTGGAAGGATCTGCAGCCTTGTCCTAGGAAGGAGCAAGCTCCTGTGCAAGGTTTAGTATAATTTTTTTCATGGTGTCTGGAACATTGTCAGGCGTTGTAGGTGAACAAGTGGGTTAGCACTACTTAAGCCATCTGGGTAGCTAGCAAAGACTTAAATGCATTTGCCATTCATTGGTACTTGTTTTTCTAAGTCGATGGTTTGGGCAGTATTTGTTTTAAGTTTATCTCCCCTTTACTGTAAATTGTCCTCAATTTGTACTGATGACGAGGTATATAAAATTGTAAGGTTTGCCAAATACAGAGATTTCCTTTTGCACCAAGAAGCCTATATTATGAAAAATGTTCTTTGTGCTAAGTTTGAAAAGTGTTATATGTTACTTCAAATGTTTTGTTGATTCTCATTTGGACTTGTAATTTCAAAGCCCTGTGAATTTGAAGTTTTGGTCTAAATATGAGGAGATAATCGTTACATATTAGTGAAAACTTTTTATACATATGGAAATGGTTCGACTCATTGTCATCTTTAAAGTAGTTGGTGACTGTGTTACCACAAAAGTTAAAGCGCTACCATGTAATCTACTCTTGAAATGGGAGGACTGTGGAAGTAGTCTTGTCCAGTATTGTTACCAAAGCCAGAGCGTAAACATAACTGTCAGCTGCTGAATGATAGAATTTTCAGTGTAGTTTCAGGAAGGAAGGAGAAAATAGAGGACTAATTTTTTGTGATAGTAAGGAAACATTTAGGGGTTGTGGATAATACATATAAAACATTGCGTTGAGAAATTCAGATTGGAGAACTAAAAGATTTGAATGGCAATCTTAATTTCTTCTGTGATGTTGAGATGGTATCTGTTGGGGCACAAAGTTACGATATAAATATAAGGTACCTTTTCTTGAAAGGAGATAGGGATATATTATAGAGTATAAAATTCAGTTTGTAAAGTATCGGTGATTTCACTTGGCTATGTAAGTAGATCTTTGGAAACTGAGGCGTGGGTGTAACAAGAACATTAGAAGTGGGTGGGGGCAATGGGAATGACTTTCTCTGTCTCATGTGCCCTTCAGTACCTTGAGATTGGTTGATGTTCAGCCTAAGTGGGAGAAACATAATTCCATAGTGAAGGTAAACTTTTAAAGCAACTCCTTTTTCATTTATGAGATATTCAGGCACTTGAAATGGAAGAAAGCATTTTTTCAGATTTCTTTTTAGACTTGCGTTATATGTGAATATATTAATACCTTTTAAAGTCTGTTCTTTGCTTAGATGATTTTCCTTCATTATAGTACTAAAAGAGAGATGAATAGCCATTTCTAGAGATCTGAAAATGAATATTTAAATAGTTTCAGGAATAAAAAGTACAAAAGAAGACTGGTTAAGAGGTGTAACTGAGGAGAAAAGGATGCCAGAAGCCAGCCAAGAAATAGGTAAAACATCATCTATTTAAATTTTTATTTTATTAATTGGGCACTTGGTCATGTAGAAGCTGGATTATAGTTATGAAACTGTTGTGAAATTTTATTTTTATCCATATTTTTAGTGATTCAATATTTGTGTGTATGAGTGGTAGGAAGATATTTTTTGGTATTTTCTGTCATACTTTGGAGAGGGAAACCGTTCGTCTTAACAAAATATTTCTTATCATGAGTTAGGTAAGGGGTTGGCATACTTTTTTTCTATAGGACTAGATAGTAAATATTAGGTTTTGCAGATCATAAGGTCTCCTAAACACTCGTCTGTGACACTGTACTGAGAAAATGGCAGTAGAATAATAAATGAATATGGACTATGTTTCAATTAAGCTTTACCATATCGGGCTAGAGGCTGGGCTGGGGGGCCTGCAGGCCATGTCCTATTTGCCAGCCCTTGGGTTGGGTGATTTACAAGTAAATCCATTTAAGTCTCAAATCCAGGAAGACAGGGATGTCCCCATTTTATCAGTGGGAGGTTAGATCATTTGACTGAAATTCCATGACTAGTAACTGAATAGGCACTTGAACTGGGTCCCTTCTTTTCAAAGTTAATTAAGTGTGGAATTTGAATTATTTTGATAAGAGACTGAGCCTCCTAGTTAAAATTTATTTCTTTTTGCAGGGAATGGATTTGGGCTGAGGGCCAACCAGAAAGTATCTGATCTAATTAGTGGAATGATGTACTTGGTTTTTAGGGTTTTGCACTGAGAATTACAAGCTAGGGTTCAGGAGTTTTATCTTCATTTCGGTTAATTGAATATGCAAAGACCAGGGTTTAGAATTCCTTGAAATGGAGGGAAGCAGAAGTTCACCATAAGCAACAATAAAGAATCACATTTCTTTTTTTTAATTTTTTTTTTATTTTTTTATTAATCATCATACATTACATCATTAGTTTTTGATGTAGTGTTCCATGATTCATTGTTTGTGTACAACACCCAGTGCTCCATGCAGAACGTGCCCTCCTTAATACCCATCACCAGGCTAACCCATCCCCCCACCCCCCTCCTCTCTAGAACCCTCTTTCTCAGAGTCCATAGTCTCTCATGGTTCATCTCCCCCTCTGATGTCTCCCCCCCTTCATTCTTCTGCTCTTGCTATCTTTTTTTTTTTTTAAGAATCACATTTCTTAAAAGAGAGGAAGTGTGACAAAGTTGAGAAGAGAGCTTAAATACATAGGCCTGTAGAAACGGAGTCTACACATTAAAGGTGCATATAGGAAAACACTAAGGTGAATTGAAGACTCAAAGAAGGAAGAAATGCACTCTTAATCAGAAAAGGAAAACAGGTGAAAGAGGGGGAAATGAATTTTAAGAGTCCTGAGAGTAGAAAACACTTCTAAAGTTGGAACACAGGAATTTAAAAATGAGAAAGATGGAAATGGGCATGGAGATTGGGCAAGAAAGGTCCTTGGAAATAGGAGAGACATTACCTCCTAGAGAAGGTGAGAGGCATGATTGCAATCTGAATCTGAAAATACAGATGCCTGCACAGATTGACTAGGAAACACAGCCACAAATAGGATGAGCAATAAACTGAAGTTGAATGAACATCAATACTCAGAATCATGATGAAAAAAATACAAGTTGGGGCACAAGCTCAAGGAGATCTGAAGCAGGGTAGAGAAAAGCCAAGATACAAGTCACAACTCTGTCAGAAGTGTAAGATCAAATCACTAGGTTGTACCTGAAACTAATATAATATTGTATGTCAATTTTATTTCAATTAAAAAGTAAAGGCAAATAAAATGTACCTGTAATGCAAAAAAGCCTGATGAGATTCAGGGAAAGTATGAAAGACGGAACAAATACCAAGATGAAGAGGTGGACAATGTGAGCCAGCGTGAAGAGAGATAAAACAAATGTCATGAACTCCCAAACAGTTGAAAAGAAACTTACTTGATAGCAAAGATTAGAGTGTAGATGGAGCGAGTTGTGAAACTGTATCAAGTCAGGATAAGGTACAGAGAAGAGGAAGTAACAGAATCCAGTGGAAAATGACTTAGGGACTCATCTCAGGTATCAGTATTACTGACATCATAAAAGAAAGCTAATGAGGACGTACAAGAATTTGAATCATGTAAAGAACCAAGAGGACAGAATCCTTGCCAGAACAGCAGAGAAAGGTAAAACAAGACTATTCTCTAGAAAGGAATAGCTAGAGCAGGAATGGAAACCATGGGAATTCTGAATGGGGAAATGGCTACTGAGAAATAGAGGCACATCTAGAAATGCAAGAAGTAGGAAAAACTGGACCCATCAAAAAGATAATGAGACTAATGCAATGCTGAGATGGTCTAACAAAACAGAAAAACTACAGACATGTCTTAGAATACCTAATGTGTAGCAAGGCCAGAATATTAAAACTCTTTTCCATTCACTGGTTGGAACTGGCTGGTGTTTATGCTTTTTGTATTGCTAGTTTAGATAGCTGTTAAAAAGGTCACATTTATAATAGTGTGCAAATGATAGTAGAACAGAATAGCCCAGTGAAGATGGGATGAGATTAGAAAATAATCCCCAAAAGAGAGGCAAGATATCCTGTGTGTATAATTTACCATTCTATAGGTAAAAAGCCATAGTTTTTTGGGGTTTTTTGTTGTTTTTTTGTGGGCAGCAAAGCAATGTTTATTGAGTGATAGTACAGAGCTCCAGAAGAGGGAGGGGGCCCGAGAGGGTTGCCCAAAAAGCCATAGTTTATCAAACTCCTTGTTCTGATATTTTATCCCAAAGAAGAATGCAGGTTTTCCCTCTCCATTTCCATTGATTGTATATTGGTCACTAATACTGAGTAATAAAGTAAATAAAATTTCTGTTTCCTTAGATGATAATGTTTTGGCTAATTCAAGACTCTCCAAGAGAAGCTTCAGTGCAGATGGATTTGAGACACTACAAAATCCAGTAAAAGATTCAAAAGCAATGTTTCAAACCTACAAAAAGATGTATATGGAAAAGAGAAGCAGAAGCCTTGGTAGCAGTCCTTTAAAATAATTTTGAGGCTAATTTTTTTGATGGTTCTGTAATTGGCACCAGGAAATTTCTGCTATTTTCTGTTCAGAATATTTTGCTGGAAATGCTCAGAATTACCATGATAAAATCTCTCAAGAGAGTTTGGTTACCACTTAGGTTGTGTATGTCATTGAAATTACTTAATTAAAATGGCTTGAGGACCTTACCCATGGGTACCAGTCATAAGAAATAGATGGTATTTGTCAGGGAAACCACAAGGTATTGAATTTTGACATTATTGAACAAAGTTTACCATTGTTTATTTTGAAATGCTAACTATCCATCCTGAGGGAGGGCTGTTCTCAGTTAAGTACTTGTTTACTTTAGCTGGGACTGTAAATATGTTTTTATTTCTAAAGCTTATTAGCAAAACTTATTTTTTAAAAATGCTCACTGTGAATGTCAAAGTATATTCTTAAGTATTTTATACCTAATTGTAAACATTGTCAGAAGTCTTGTTTTGTACTTGTTAAGTTGGACATAATTTTTGGATAATGTTTAAACATTCATTACTTTTCATACTTGAAATAAACATTTATTTTTAAAATATATATATATGAAATCATAATGGTTTGTATTTGATTTTCTGCCTCACAACAGGGCACATTTTAGAAGAGTTTTAAAAAGGAGCAGTTTTAGTTAAGCTGTTAGAAGTAAATATTTTCAGGTTGCATTCAGAAGAAGAGCAAACATTTTCCTAGAGTCAGGAAATTGCAAGAAAGCATGGAAGGCAAAATGTTTCTGGGTTTTACTTTATGGCTACTAGAAAAGTGTTGGTTATTTTCATAAAATCTCAATGCTATATGTACAGTTCATATTCATTTTAAAAAATACATTTCTGGGAGTAGGAAGAAATGGAAGTTTAATGAGAGTATAGTTTCAGTTTTGCTATTGTGTGGATATTCTTAATACTACTGACCTGTACACTTAAAAATCCTTAAGATAGTAACTTATGTGTACTTTATTACAAGTTTAAAAACTACATTCTGAAGACTTCAGACTTCAGAAGAGCGGGCTTCTCATAAAATACTAAGTAGCTGTGCTCATTTGACTGTTTGATGGTTTCGTGTCAATAAAAGATTCAGTTAGAAAAGCAATGGTTAGGAAAACTGCTAGCACCATAACACCAGTCAAGGCAATGGCTTCAAACTGTGATAGTCATTATATTGATCATTGTATTCTTTACTGCTGGAAACTCTCAGAATATTTTTTTAAAAGTCTTAATGTCTTTGATAAAATAATGAGACTTGCTAATATTATTAAATCTCAACCCTTGAGTATACATCTTTTAAATATCCTAAGTGATGAATAAGTACACAAATTTTGCATTTCAGAAGAATTTGAAGCAGAGATATACAAGCAATGATGGTACAATGGCCATTGAGGAAAAATGTAATTTTTTGACTTGTAAATTGAACTGGTCCCTTGGGACATCATTTTTACTTGAAGAAATCATTGACATTTTTCTCAACTATGTCATCCTGACTTTTCAAGGAAAATAAAAATATTTGTTGTCAATGCTAAAACTTGAGCTTCCGCAAGAAGTTAGGAAAACTTGTATCTGAGACCAAGTTTGATAGCATCCTACTACTAGCTCTCTGATGAGTTCATCAGGAATACTGATGAATGTAATTATTTAAAAAAGAATTTTTAAAGTAGGCTCCACACCGAACATGGGGCTGGAAGTCACAACCCTGAGATCAAGAGTCACATGCTAGTCTACCAGCAGCCAACCAGGTGCCTCTGAATGTAATTATTTTTTATGTATGCTAAAGTATGTCAATATTTGGAAGATCTGCATAACTTAGTGAACCAATATTTTCTGATGACCAGTGCAGTTGATAAGAGATCTACTCAGAATGCCAGGTAGACCAATGGATTTTAATATAAGAATGCAAAAAGATACCTGCCATATCAAGCTTCCCTGTTGGAACCAACCTTTTAGGAAACAACTGTCAGCTTTTGGTGCAGTAACAAAGAAGAATATATGTGATCTCAAAGAGCTGGAGGAACACTCTTATCCATGTAAAAAGCCATCTGTGTGTGTGAGATGGGATTTTCTTGATATACTTGAACCAAGACATAGCTCAACAACAGACTGAATGCACAAGTAGATAAGAGAGTCAACTGAGTTCTATGAAGTAGGACCTTAAAGAGATTTGCAAAAAAGGAAGAAAATGCTAGACTTTTCATGGATTATTTTTTTGATATATATTTTTCATTAAAATGCTATTTATAAACATGTAATGGAAACACTTGTAAAATGTTTGAATTTTTCATGGAATAAATACTGATAAATATCTCAATCCCACAGTTTTTAAAATGGTTAAATGCCTCTTAGAGTGGTTATAGTGGTGTGATTCAGGAGCAAGCCCAATTAGATGGATATGTTCACTCTTGCATTGTTGCAAGTACTTTTCCTAAATAATATAAAGCATTTGGTGTTGAATACAAGTAGTTAAATGTTGAGTTGGCTGTTATCATACTTTATTAATGTTTTCATGTTAGGTGTGGCTTTTACATGTTAAGGCTAGAACCTTATAGGTACCAGTGAATATTATTTTATGACCTTGAATTTCAAAGGGTATTTTCAGGACAAGGTGAGAGAAGCCTGCATAGACTACGAAGATTATTTTTAAAAAAGGGAAACCGGACTGACTCAGTCCATTAAGGACTCACCTCTTAAATCTCAGTTCAGGTCTTTATGTCAAGGTTGTCAGTTCAGGTCCCGTGTTGGGCTCCACATTGGTCATGGAGTCTTCTTAAAAAGTAATAATAGGGGCGCCTGGGTGGCTCAGTCATTACACGTCTGCCTTCAGCTCAGGTCATGATCCCAGGGTCCTGGGATCGAGCCCCACATCAGGCTCCCTGCTCAACAGGAAGCCTGCTTCTCCCTCTCCCACTCCCCCTGCTTCTGTTCCTGCTCTCACTATCTCTCTCTGTCAAATAAATAAATAAAATCTTTAAAAAAAAAAAAGTAAAAATAAAATTAGTAAAAAAAATCAGTCTTTTAGGTATTTGAGGTTCAGGACAGTAGTATGTAAAATATTCCTTTATGCATGATACAATGAAAGACAAACAGACCCTCAATGAAAGAAAGACCAATGAAATTCCCTCAGGAAGAAGGGAATTGAAAATAGAAGTAAGATGCAAGGGTGAAAGTTGAAAGAAATCAGTGGATGTTCATCTAAAGAATGACCACAGAACTAATTTTAAAGGAAAAATACAGTGAAAAATCCATCTGAATGGTAACACTTGACTAGCGTGTTACATATATCTTATTTCCTGGAGATGGAGATAAATTTGCAAATTGTAAATACCTATAATGTATGAAGCTTTGTGAAAAGTATGGTACTATTATAGAAGCTGCAAAGATGAGTAAAACAAGTTCTTAGGAATCTCCAATCTAGAAAATGAAAAGATGCAAGTGTCCAAATGTCAGTCAATACTCGTAAGAGGCATAAATGGGGAGGTGAAATGAGAGATAAAAAACAATTACTATAGGGGTGCCTGGGTGGCTCAGTTGTTAAGCGTCTGCCTTCGGCTCAGGTCATGATCGCAGGGTCTTGGGATTGAGCCCCACATCAGGCTCCCTGCTCGGTGGGAAGCCTGCTTCTCTCTCTCCCACTGCCCCTGCTTGCGTTCCCTCTCTTGCTGTGTCTCTGTCAAATAAATAAAATCTAAAAAAAAAAAAAATTACTATAGAAGTTTTCTTACTGACTTTAGAATGCCTTTTATTATCTTACCACAGCCAGGTTAATGCCTTCTCTTACCCATTTGTATCTAGATGAAAGTGGCCAAAACCAACTACTGGTCTTACCAACTCATTTTCATTTGAGTTTTTTTTCAAGAGAAGGGTCCAGAGAAAGGAGCACAAATAATGTGTTGTTATTATAATAGAAGCATAAATAATGTTGATTTGTTGTTAACTATTTCCATGTTTAAAGGAATGCATTCAAGGTTCATTTTCTTCTAACTCTAGATATTTAAAAATAGAATTTGGAAAAGTATTTGAAACTTACTATATTAAGTTTAGATTGCAGAGTAGGGATTATGGAATATGAATCAGGATTGCAGTGATCCTTTAGACTTAAATTGAGACTATCACATCAAAACAGCCATCAGGCCATCAGGACTCAAAAAGCCTCTGAAATATTGAAGAAAGCTTGAGATTGACCATCAGATTATTATGCTTCAAGATTGGGAAGGTGCCCTGAGAAGGGTGTGAATAACCTTTAAGAAAGCATTTTGAGGGAAGGTTAAGAATACAAGTTCGTAGTATTTTGATAGGCCTGTAATCCTAGTCAACATGCAGTAAATACAGGTAACCAGAAAGTAATCAACAAGCCTCGCTGTCCGATATGGTAACTGTTAGCCTTATGTATATGTGTTGAGCACTAGAATATAAAATGTACTAGACAGTTTGGATCTATGGTCTGGAGGAAGAGCCAATAAAACTTGATGGATTGGATAAGGGAGAACAAGAGGGGGGATTCTTGTTTCTGGATTGTGCCACTGAGGGGGTAGAGAGTTGGAAGTCTTTAGGCTGACCAGGAATTGATTTCTTTAAGCATGGGCCAGTTTCCATGGAGCTTTTACCTGGAGGTCAGCCTACAAGGCAACAGTCTTGAGTAAATTAACCCACACCTTTTAGTGGTTGAGTCAACCCAGCATAGTTTCTAGAGAGGAAGGGCCTCGTACTCAGGGCACCATTTTCCCAGACATCATTATTTTCAGAGCTGATATTTCAAGGTAAATTGTTTGTTGGGAGATTTTTTATTACTGATTCAGTTTCTTTGCTGGTTATGGGTCTGTTCAGATTTTCTAGTTCTTCCTGTTTCAGTTTTGGTAGTGTATATGTTTCTAGGAATGTATCCATTTCTTTCAGTTTGCCTAATTTGTTGGCATATAATTGTTCATAATATTCTCTTATAATTGAATTTCTGTGGTGTGCGTTGTGATCTTTCCTCTTTCATGATTTTATTTATTTGGATCCTTTTTTTTTTTTTTTAAGTCTGGCCAGGGGTTTATTAATTTTGTTAATTCTTTCAAAGAGCCAGCCCCTAGTTTCATTGATCTGTTCTACTGTTTAATTTCTGTATCATTTATTTCTATATCATCTAATCTTCTCCTGCTGGATTTAGGCTTTATTTGCTGTTCTTTTTCCAGCTTCTTTAGGTATAAGGTTAGGTTGTTTATTTGAGACTTTTCTTGCTTCTTGAGAAAGGCCCTGTATTGCTATATACTTCCCTCTTAGGACCGCCTTTGCTGCATCCCAAAGTTTTGGACTATTGTGTTTTTCATTTTCATTTGCTTCCATGTATATTTTATTTCTTCTTTAATTTAATTCTTTAATTCTTCTCTAATTTCCTGGTTGCCCATTTATTCTTTAGTAGCATGTTCTTTAACCTGCATGTATTTGTTGTCTTTCCAAATTTTTTCTTGTGATTCAAGTTTCATAGCACTGTGGTCTGAAACTATTCATGGTATGGTCTCAGTCTTTTTGTACTGGTTGAGGCCTGTTTTGTGACTCAGTATGTGATCCATTCTGGAAAATGTCCCATGTGTACTTGAAAAGAATGTGTATTCTGCTGCTTTAGGATGAAGTGTTCTGAATATACCTGGTAGATCTATCTGGTCCGGTGTGTCATTCAAAGCCTTGTTGATCTTCTGCTTAGATGATCTGTCCATTGCTGTGAGTGGGTTGTTAAAGTCTCCTACTACTATTGTATTATTATCAATGAGTTTCCTTAAGTTTGTTATTAATTGATTTATATATTTGGCTGCTCCCAAGTTAGGGGCATAAATATATACAATTGTTAAATCTTCTTCTTGGGTAGACTCCTTTGTTATGATACAGGGTCTTTCTTTATCTCTTATTACAGACTTTGTTTATAATCTAGTTTGTCTGATACAAGGATGGCTACTCCTGCTTTCTTTTGATGTCTACTAGCATGATAAATTGTTCTCCACCCCCTCACTTTCAATCTGGAGGTGTTTGGGGGTCTAAAATGAGTCTCTTGTAAGCAACATATAGATGGGTCTTGTTTTCTATCCAATCTGATACCCTGTGTCTTTTGATTGGAGCATTTAGTCCATTTACTTTCAGAGTAAGTATTGAAAGATACGAATTTAGTGCCATTGTATTATCTGTAAAGTCACTGTTGCTATAGCCTGTCCCTCTTCCTTCTAGTTTTTGTTGCTTTTGGTCTCTCTCTCCCGTTCAATATGTCCCCTTTAATATTTCTTGCAGAGCTGGTTTAGTGTTCACGAACTCCTTTAGTTTTTGTTTGTCTTGGAAACTGTCTCTCCTTCTATTCTGAATGACAGCCTTGCTAGATAAAGTATTCTTGGCTGCATGTTTTTCCCATTTAGCACATTAAATATTTCTTTCCACACCTTTCTGGCTTGCCAAGTTTCAGTGGACAGCCCTGCTGCTAGCTTCATGTGTCTAGCCTAGTAGATTAAAGACCTTTTGTCTGTATCTGCTTTTAGACTTCTCTTTTAATCTTTGTATTTTGCATGTTTCACTATGATATGTCATGGTGTCGACCTATTTTTGTTGATTTTGAGGGCAGTTCTCTGTGCCTCTTAGACTTGAATGCCTGTTTCCTTCCCCAGATTAGGGAAGTTCTCAGCTGTAATTTGTTCAAATAAACCATCTGTGCCTTTTTCCGCCTCTCTTCTTCTGGGACTTCTATGATGTGGAGATTATTTGATTATTTTGCTTTATGAAATTGCTGAGTTCCCTAAGTCTACCTTTGTGATCTAATAGTTTTCTTTCTTTCTTCTTTCAGCTTCATTATTTTCCATAATTTTACCTATTATCTTCTCTGCTTCTTCAGTCCTTGTGATTACATCCAGTTGGTTTTGCATCTCAGTTATAGCATTTTTTATTTTAGCCTGACTAGTTTTTAGGTCCTTATCTCTGCAGCAAGGGTTTCTCTGGTGTCTTCTATACTTTTCTCAAGCCCAGTTAGTGGTCTCATGACTACTAATTGTTCTAAATTCTTGTTCATATATATTGCTTATATCTGTTTTGAGCTTATCCATGGCTGTGATTTCTTCTTGACCTTTCTTTTGGGGAGAGTTCCTCCATCTTGTCATTTTGGGTAAGTTCCTGTCTTTTGCGTGTTATGAAAGCTTGTTATGTTTCCTGCACCTGGGAGTAATGCTATGTTAAAAAGGGGTCATTCTCTGTCCAGGGCCTGGCACCTCAGGAAGTGTTTTCGGTGTATGCTGTGTGCACTCTGCTGTTGTATTTTGGCTGCTCTTTCCCTCTGGTCAGGCCTCTGCAGAGTTCCTCCTTGCTTGCAGTGGAAGTATTTGGACCTTTAACTAGGTGTGCTTTGATTTGTTTGTTAAAATAAGCCTGGAAAAAAAGAAAAGGAAAGAAAAAGAAAAACCCGATCCAAAAAAAAAAGAGAAAAGGAAAAGGAACAACAACAAAAAACAAAATAGACAATCAAAAACTAAAAGTCTGATTCCAAAGAAAAAGAAAGGAAAAAGAGAAAAAGAAAAATAGAATCTTGATCCAAAAAATAGACAAGGAAATGGAAAAAACTAAGAAACAAAAAACTATAAGCCTGATTCCCAAGGAAAAGAAAGGAAGAAACGAAAAAGAAAAAAAGAAGTCTGGTCTAAATAAAAGAAAAGGAAATGGAAAAAAACAAACTAACCGACCAAAAACTATGAGCCTGATTCTAAAGGAAAAAAAGAAGAAAATATATAGCCTCGTCCTATTTCCAGCAGAACTGAAGGTGACACTTTGAAGCACTCTATGATCAGTAGACTTGGTGCATGCAGGGTGCTGCCTGTGCTCGTCTTCCAGGGGATAGGCCCGCCATGCTGGCTCAAAGTCAGTCCTGCCCCCAAAAATACGCCCTTGCCAGGCACAGGGGAATGGGGTTTGGTGTAAGTGGCTCCCGCCTTCAGTGGGGGATGCTCTGTTATTCTATGAAGTCTGACTGTGTTGGTGGCGAGGGTAAAATGGTGCCACCGCACTCTCTCCTCCCTGGACAGGGGATCTCACAGCCCCTGCTGTTCAGGAAGCCCTCACAGAAAAATCCCGGGCCATCAGTGCTCCCAGCGCCACAGCTCTCCTGAGTTTTATCTTTGGCGTACTGCTGGGATTCAAAACTCCACATCTTAAAGGACCTGGCACCACGCAGATCTGCTCTCTCCTCTTGGTAGAGCCTCCCCATCATGCTGTGACTAGTGTCCTTTGTCCCAGAAAAACTGTCCACGCCGGTGCAGGGCGTGGAATCTATGTTGTAGCACCACAAAAAGCAGCAACCAGGTTACACCCTCGGCATGCACTTCTGTCCCCTGCCAATGAAAGGCCGTTTGCTGGTGTCTGCAGGGTTTTGTCCTGGAAGAGGCAGTATACCTTCTTCCAAATGTACTCCAGGAAGGGGAACGTTCTTTCCCAGTGCGACCCAGGAGATCCCTACACCACTTTGTGCATTCTCTGACCTGTGCTCTCCTTCTCCCCAGGCGTGCGTGCCACAGCTCCACTCAGGCAAAAGTTGTGCACTTCCAAAACCTCAAAGTTTGAGCAACACACACTTTTTGCAGAACACCTGTGATCCTCACTTCCCGTTCCTCCCCAGTCCCTGGTCCAGAGAGGTTTTCTTCTTGTGTGAACCCAACATTGTACCTCTCTCAATCCCTCTCTCTTTCCCCACGGAAAGGGCTCCCTCCCCTCTATGGCACGGCAGGTTTTCTCTCCCCCAGTTCATTTCCACATACCTTACTCCTGTCATGCTGTCTCCCTCCAACTGTGGAGATCCTTCTTACAATCCTCCAATCAATTTCCTGGATGTTCCAAGTGGTCTGAACTCAATACAGCTGTGTTTGAGGAGCAAGGAAAGCCCAGGGGCCGCTACTTCTCTGCCATCTTAACTCCTGATGATTGTTTAAGTTCTTTATATATTTTGGATATTAATCTTTTATCAGATATATCATTTGCAAATACCATCTTCCATTCAATAGGTTGCCTTTTAGTTTTGTTGATGGTTTGCTTTGCTGGGCAAAAGTATTATATTTTGGTGTAGTTCCAATAGTTTATTTTTGCTCTTATTTCATTTGCCTGAGGAGACATATCTAGAAAAATATTGCTAAGGCTGATGTCAAAGAAATTACTGCCTATGTTATATTCTAGAAGTTTTATGGTTTCAGCTCTCACTTTCAGATCTTTAATCCATTTTGAGTTTATTTTTGTGTATGGTATAAGAAAGTGGTCCGGTTTCATTCTTCTGCAGGCAGCTGTCCAGTCTTCTTAGCAGCATTTAATGAAGAGACTGTCTTTTCCCTAAGAATAATTCTTTTTTTTTTTTTTAAGTAGACTTTATGCCCAGCATGGAACCCAATGCGGGGCTTGAAGTCATGATCCTGAGATTAAGACCTGAGCTGAGGTCAAGAGTTGGATGCCTAACCAACTGAACCACCCAGGTGCCCCCTCCCCAAGAATAACTCTTTTATATAGCCTTTGAGTTAGTATACTCCAACATCCTATAGACTGTTCTTCTATGAAAAAATTCTTGGATATGATTAAATGTGAAGCAGAGAGAGAGTGCTGATTCATTCACCTGTGTAGCAGCTACAACCTGGTGTAGTCCAGACAGGGCAAAACCAGCACTAAGTAACTAGCCGAATCTGTGTAGAGATTTTCCTATTTGGTTTGATAGACCTTCAGGAACCTTGTCTGTTGGCTAGTTAAGAGAAGATCACCGGCTACTCCTACTTTGGAATAGAAGCACTTCGATAGTGGCATCGTCCAATAGTTCTGTATCTATAATGTCTAGCACTGTAGCTGCTAGCCACCTGTGTCTATTAAGGAACTGAATTTTAAATTTTATTTAATTTTAATTAATTTAAAGTTAAATAGCTCCATGTGGCTATTTGACCACAGTCCCTTCTTGGATAGTACAGCGTTAACGGAGTGGGTGGCAAATTTCCACAAGTGTATTTCTCTGTCACTGGGATCCCCATAAGCTTGTGCAGGTTATCAGTGGGACCCTGGTAGGGCCTGTCTGAGGCCTTGTCTGAGGTTCCTTGTGGGCTGACTCAGCACATGGCTGCTTTCTGGACTCCGGATTATAATTCTTTCAGCCTCTAGGACATGGACATATAACAATGAATATACCTGCTTGTAGCTTAGACATCTGCCTTCGAACATTTTCCTTTCTTTTATAGAGTGAAATTTGTCATCTTGATACCCTGTAGAACATTGGTCCATTTCTGTGATGATATTATGCTAACTGGACCTGACAGAAAAGAATAAGCATTCTATAAGATTTAATAAAACATGCATGCCAGAGGATGGAAATAAATGTTATAAAAAATTCAAGGACTTCCACATTAATGAGATTTTGGGGATCTTGACTATAGCCTGGCACAAGTCGTACCACCCACTACAAAGAAAGAGGCACAGTGTTTGAAGAACCTCTGTGGGGTTTGTGGGTAACATACACTATATATGGATATGCTGCCCTAAGTAATTTATAATGTAATTCACATAACTCCAGATTTATAGTGGCCTCACGCAAGAGAGGGCCCTATAGCATATGCAGGCTATGGTGCAAGCTGCCCTGCCCCTCAGGCCTGATGGCCCAGAGGGCCAAATGGTACAGGGAATTTCTGTGGTATATGAAGCCTCTCAAAAACCGTTTTTGTTTTTGTTTTTTTTTAGGAGAATCCTAGCATCGTGCCCTGTTTTGCTGACAAGTATTCTCCATTTGAAAAGAAGTTCCTATATCGCTACTTAGGACATAACGACTATGCAGCCTGAACTGTCCATCATGATGGGGTGCTCTCTGATTCACAAAACTATATAACTGGGGTGGGGGGGCTGGGTGGCTCAGTTGGTTAAGCATCTGACTCTTGATTTTAACTCAGGTCATGATCCTCAGGTCCTGGGATCGAGCCCCATGTAAGGCTCTACACTCAGGGGAAATCTGCTGGAGATTCTCTCTCTCTCTGCCCCTCCCCCCCTTGCACATGTGTGCTCACTCTCTCTCTCAAATAAATAAATCTTTAATATATATATATATAATATATATAATTGGATTGGTGCTGCAGCATTTCATTATTAAATGAAAATAGTATATTCGTTAACAATCCAAGCAGATCTTAAGGCATAATTAAAACATATAGTCAAGTCGTCCCAGTGTTCTGTCATACCTGGGGCTTTCTGCTTCTCTGGCTTTCGTCTGTCCACACATTCGACTGCATGAGGAGTGAACAAAAGGAAAGTAAGGTCCTGGTTTATGAATTGGTTTGTACGGTATGTTGACTCCAGCCAGAACTATCCGATAGTCCTATGTAGAGATGATACTAAAAGACAGTGATAAAGCCAGTCTCAGTATGGTCTGCCATAGTGGAAGAACATATGTTTCATAGTTTCAGGAACAGATGAAAATAATTCTTTTAAGCTTTTGAGTTACTTATACTGAAAACCCCACAGCCTTTATAAGAGCAAATTCTTGGGTGTGATTAAATGTGAAGTTGAGACAAAGCACTAGTTCATTCACCTTCATAGCATCTACAGACTGACTAAATAGGCAAAAAAAACCCATTAAATAACTATCAGAACATATATACACAATTCCCTATCTGGTTTGATAAACTATTAAGCAAGAACCAAAGTAACTGAGGAGCCAGTGCATCTGGTTATCAACTTTGGACTTAGGTGGATAGACATTCTGATGTATGAGTCAATATTAATTCATGGACGGTGGCTAATGGGTTGACCTGCTGGTCAGAAACTTAGAACAAGATTGACACATTGGTGTTAAGGAAGTCTGGGGGAAAATCATGTGGAAGACCTCTCAGAATGTGCATGGTATGACAAATCTGCAACCCATATCAGTGCCCATCAGAGGGCATCCACTGCAGAGTAGGCTCTCAGTAATCAGATGGATAGTTTATCCAGTCCTGTGGGTCATTCAACCTCTTTGACCAGCCACCCTGCTGTTTGCTTAATAGGCCCATTTATAAAGTGAGATGGCAACAGGGAAGGAGGCTCTGCATGGACTTCTCACTTCTGCCTCTGCTAGGTACCCGCGTGCTTTGAGTCAGACATGCTGAGTCCCTGACAGAGCACACCATTCTCCAAGGAACTGATGAGCTACTTGGAGGCAGATTGATGCATTGGACATTTTCCATAATGGAGGGAGGAGCAATTTGTCCTCTTGGGCATGGAAACATATTTCAGATATGGCTTAGCTTTCCTGCCCCAAATGCTTCTACCAGCACTAAACAGAAGGCCTTATTCATTGCTATTCATGTTCCATACAAGTCATCTCAGACCAAGGAACATATTTACAGAGAAGGATGGAATGCAGTGGAATTATACTCACAAGATTCACCAACATTACCACAAGCCCCAAGCCAATATCTCGCTTGACAAAATGGTAGAATGGCGTGCTAAAAACTCAGTTACTATATGAATAAAAGAAAATTACCTTACAGGATTGGGGTGCTGTTGTACAGGATGAATAATTGACTTAAATCAGCAGACAGTACATGGTGACATCTCCCTCATAGCCAAATACATGAGCCCAGGAACCAAGGGGTGGAAGTCCAGAATGGTTCTATTCAGTTTTTTCCTTGTTTTTAAAAAATTGAGATGTAATTCACATATACATCTAAAGTGTACAATGCAGTGATTTTTTTAAAGTATATTCACAAAGCGCAACCATCACCACTATCTGATTCCAGAACACTGTCATTATCTCTAAAAAAAGCTGGTACCCTTAGTGGTGTCCCTCAATTTCCCCTCCCCCCGCAGCCCCAGGTAATCACTCATCTATTTTCTGCCTCTGTAGATTTGCCTGTTCTGGGTATTTCTTATGAATGAAATGATATAACATGTGGCCTTTATATATATGTGGCTCCTTTCATTTAGTAAGATGTTTTCAAAGTTCATCCATGTTGTAGAATGTATCAATACTTCATTCCTTTTTATGGCTGAATAATATTCCATTGTATGGCCTTTTACTTTTATTTTATTATTATAATTATTATTTTTAAGTAATCTCTACACCCAAAATGGGGCTTTAACTTACAACCCTGATATCAAGAGTTGCATGCTCCACCAATGAGCCAGCCAAGCACCCCCATGGCCTTTTACCTTTATTTTATTTTTAATTTTAATTTTTTTTCAAATTTTTGTTTAAATTCTAGCTAATTAACGTATAGTGTAATATTGTCTTCAGGAGTAGAATTTAGTGATTTATCACTTACGTATAATACCCAGTACAGTACTCATTATAACCAGTGCCCTCCTTAATACCCATCACTCATTTAGCCCACCCCCCACCTACCTCTCCTCAGCAACCCTCAGTTTGTTCTCTATTGTACAGAGTCTCTTATGGTTTGTTTCCCTCTCTCTTTTTTTTACCCCCTTCCCATATGTTCATCTGTTTTGTTTCTTAAATTCCACATATGAGTGAAATCATATGGTATTTGTCTTTCTCTGACTTAATTTGCTTAGCATAATACACTCTAGCTCCATCCACGTCACTGCAAATGACAAGATTTCATTCCTTTTGATGGCTGATTAATATTACATTGTATGTATATACCATACCTTTATCCATTCATCAGTCAGTGGACATTTGGGCTCTTTCCATAGTTTGGCTCTTGTTGATAGGCCTTTTGTTTTTAAGCATAATAATCCACTTAAGGAAGATTTTCTTCCCAATCTGTAATCATTGGGTTCAGTGGGTTTGAAGGTTCCAATGTCCAGTGAAAGAATATTCCACTAGTGAACACTGACATAGTTCTAGTATTTTGGTAGCTGGTACTCCCTCCTACCATTTTGGGTTCCTCATGCCACTTAAATGCTAAGCAGTGAAAAAGGGGTCACTGGCTGGGTGATTGATCCTGGTTACCAAGGGGAAATTGGGTTGCTGCTGGCTAATGAAGGAAGGCGGTCAGTCCAAGTCTGCAACCCATGGAAATGTGGATGAGGGAACAGATTTAAGAAAAGCAGAGGAGGTTATATTGTCAAGACTTTGTGATTGATGAGGTGTAGGGATTGAGGACAAGGAAGGACTGCTGACTTAGTGGCTCTTTAAGTTTCTGTATCTTTTTTTTTCTATCCATTTTTGTATTAGTTACTAGGAGAAAAGTGACAAAATAACCAACAATAATTATGAAATACTCAAATTCTCTCTGTTTTGTCACTTTTGTTTTCTTTTTTTCTTTAAAGATTTTTATTTATTTGGGAGAGAGAGAGAGCAGGAACTGGGTGGGGGGAGGGGCAGTGGGAGAGGGAGAAGCAGACTCTCTGCTGAGCAGGGAGCCTGATGTGGGGCTCGATCCCAGGACCCCAGAATCATGACCTGAGCTGAAAGCAGAAGCTTAACCAGCTGAGCCACCCAGGCACCCATCACTTTTGTTTTCATGTAACAGTCTGTTTTGAGACTGTTATTAGGTGCATATATGTTTGTATTGTTATGTCTTCTTGATGAATTGATTCTTTTTGTTGTGAACTATATCTCTATCTCTGCTAATATTCCTCATCCTTAAGTCTACTTATCTGATATACACAGCCACTCCAGCTTTCTTATGACTAGCGTTTGCATGGTGTAACTTTTTACACTTTTTTAACTTATTTGAGTCTTCATTATTTAAAGACTTTCTAGCATATGAACAACATACAGCAGCATATATATTTAATATTACTTTTGTTCTTCATATATTGAGATAGTAATCCTTTGCCATACTTGCTGCAGTTATTTTTCTGAACTATATTTCATTGATCTCTTGTATTAGTGAATTTTTTAAAAAGTTTTAAGTAATCTCTACATACCCTATGTGGGGTTCAAATTTATGACCCCAAAATCAAGAGTCTCATGCTCTTCCTGCTGAGCCAACGAGGTGCCCCTTAGTGGATTTTAAAAGGAGAATTCTTTAAAGGAAAAGTGGAAATTGAGACTACCTGACTAATTCTTTCTTCCAGTATAATCTTGCCCAGGAATATAAAACTGTAAAGAATATGTAACTTCACTATTTACCTTAGGATATGCTTGCCAGTCAGTGTATCTGGGAAGATCATCTGTAGGAACAGCTCTCCTATTAAGATAACCCCTTGCTCACCTGGAAAAGAGCTTGCTTCTCTGACAACAGTTTGCTATCAAAAATTACTTTAAAATCCTCACTTTGCTGTCATAAACTTCTCCCAGTTCCAACCAGGTCTGCACCTGGAAGGACCTTCTTTAAACCACTAGAATCTAGACCTTCAAAGCCTTAATCTGTAACCCTTCCTTAATCCACCCACCTCCCCTCCTGAGTCACAATTGAGTCAAGGTGGCACTACCCTCTGCTGCAGTAAATTTAATAAACCCAACTTTGAGTAGATTTCTCTGGTGGTCTGATGGGAAGTTGACAAAATTTTGAAAACAAAATGGGCATTTTTGTACAATTTGTAGGCAAATAAAATTCTCTGTCAAACACTGAATTTTATGATCCAATCCTACTTCATTTTTTCTTACTGCTCACGTATCTAAACCAGATTAAAATGACAATACTTGTTTGGAGCCAACCAAAATAATAAAAATCTATGAACATTGTTAAGATCAGAGTTTTATTTTGCCAAATAATTATTAGTAGGCTGTCAATATAAAGCATAAATATTAGTAATCAAGGTTAAGACTGTATCTTTTCAATGAAGAAGTTACACAGTTACTTTTACCTCTGCTTTTGCATCTACAGTATTCCTAGTTCCTTTAGCTGAATGTGGTCATTTATGGAAAACAGACTATGTTTGGGTTTGTTACACTTTGAATCTCAGAGCAATGTCTTTAGAGTACCAATCTTGCCAGCCCTCTGCGTAAGATCTTCATTGACCTGGCATTGCTCCGAAGGTAATTTCAACGTCCTTCATACAGGGAAAAGGCACTGCATCCTCTGGCTCTTGCCTACCTGTCAATTTTCAGGTCTCAGCAGTTCGATCTCTCTCACTGTTTCCCAACACCCAAGCTTCCCTCCTTTCTTAGAACTGCCCAGGTGCCTCTGACATTGAAGGCCTTCACATTTGCAGTTCTGTTTCCTGGAACATTCTCCTTCTCTTCAGGGTTTCTTTCTCCTCCTCTAAGTCTAATCCTTTAGCTTTCAGCTTAGATAGCACTTCCTAGGACTCATCCCCAGGCACCCCAGTCTAGATTAAGTCTTCCTTTCATAGTTTTCTTTGCACTCTGCCTTTTCCTTCCTGGCACAAACCTCAGTTGTAAATACATAATTATTTGCATACTTTTTCCATGTTGTCTCTCCCACTGGGCTCTAAGTTCTCTGAGGCACTTTCTTTACTGCACAGCACAGTGCCTTTCTCCATAGATATTTGTAGAACAGATGAATCAATTTTTAAAACTCACTTTTCTTCATCATTGTCCTCTCAATATAAGAAAGTATGCTAAGTAAAATAACATTTTTTTTGCTAAGTTTTAGACAAATTAGTTTCAGTTACAGCTTAGTTATGACTATATCTAGGTGGACTGACTTGAAGGAGTTCCACTTTTCTGGACCTTTCATATAAGATCAAATTCCGAAAGCCCCTTTGAGTGAGGAGATTCTTGGGTGGCTTCTTGCTTTCTTAGCTTATCACTTCTGATGAACTGCTCCCCTAACCCATGTCCTCTAGTCCCTGCATGCCTGTTCATGATAAGAGAGTCCCCGTATTTCATCAGTTAGCAACTTCATGAAACGAGGGAGGCTTATCAGTCTCAGCATGCTGGTGCTAGGACTCCCAGAAGTAGGAAAAAACCAACCAAGATTGAAGTTTCTGCAACATCTGGAAATATAAGTTCTTATTCTTCAATTCTTCAACTATTAAAAAAAAAGTAGTTGTGGGGTTTTTAAATCCCCTAATTCTAAAGAGATTAAGTCTATAGGAGAAAATTGGGATAATTCAAAAGAAATTTAAAATGACCCCAAATCCCACTATCTATAGGTGACAATGATTAATTCTTAGGTTATTTCAAATAGCTTGTGTTTAGGGCCACTTTCAGAGCCCTAAGAGCTGTTTTGGGTTCAGAGAACAGCTATATAAGTTAACTTCACTCCAGTCTCAATGGCTTTTTTGTAGCTCTTTGAATGTTTGAAATACTGTACCCCAGGGCCTTTGTACTCACTGTTCTTTCTGGCTGGAACAGTATCTGCTCAGATAGCTACATGGTGCACTTCCCCCGACCCCCTTTATACAGGCACTCCCAAATGTCACTGTGATAGTTAAAATTTATGTGTCAGTTGGACTCGATCATGGAATGCCCAGATATCTGGTTAAACATTGTTTTTGGTCATGTCTGTGAAGGTGTTTCCAGGAGAGATTAGCATTCGAATTGGTAAACTGAGTAAAGTGGTTTGCCCTCCTCAATGTAGGTAGGTAGTATCCAGTCTGTTGAGAACTGCTCCCAGTTCTCAGGCCTTCAGAGTTGGAATGGACTCTCCCATTGGCTGTTGGCTCTCGGGCTTTTGAACTATACCACCAGCTTTTGTGCATCTGCAGATTATAGATGTCAGATCTTGGGATTCCTCAAGCTCCATAATCACAAGAGCTAATATCTTATAATAAATCTCTCCCTCATTCTCTCTTTTCCTATCTACCTAGCTAGCTAGCTATATTGCTTCTGTTTCTCTGGAGAACCCTAATACTATCACTTTTCAGAGACACCTTCCCAGGCCACACTATCCAAACTACACCCTCATCCTTGGGGCTGATTTATTTTTCCTCTTAGTATCTATCACAGTATTTTATTATATAATATGTTTATTAGTTTATTATTTCTCTCTCTGCTAGAATTTAAATCTCTGACAACAGGACTTTGCTTTGTTTCTCGGTGCCTATTTTTATTTATTTAACAAAATGTATATACCATTCCCTATGTGCTAGGCACTACCCATAAGTGTTTTAAAAATATGAACTCATTTTGTCCTCATAATAATATTCTGCGGTAGGTACTATTTATTGTCTTCCTTTTATAGATGAAGAAATGGAAGCACAGAGTAGTGAAGTACATTGTCTAAGGTTACACAACTAGTCAGTGGCAGAACTGGGATTTGGACTCAATAAGTCTGATTCCAGAGTCTACTTTTGACCATGATTCTGCTGCATAGAATAGTGCCAGGCATTGTAGTAGGTGCTCAATAGATGCTATTTGGATAAAAAGTGTTTTCCTATGATCTTTCTTTGCCCAGGTTTGAGCTAGTATTTTTAAGATCTTTTTTTTTATTTTTATTTTATTTTATTTTTTTTATTCTTATGTTAATCCCCATACATTACATCATTAGTTCTAGATGAAGTGTTCCACGATTCATTGTTTGTGCATAACACCTAAGATCTTTTTTTTCTTTTGCCAGAGAGAGAGAGAAAGAGAGCATAAGCAGGGGGAGCAGCAGGCAGAGGGAGAAGCAGGCTCCCCGCTGAGTAAGGAGCCCAATGCGGGGCTCGATCCCGGGACCCTGGATCATGACCTGAGCCAAAGGCAGACGCTTAACCGACTGAGCCACCCGGGTGTCCCATCCATTTAATTTTTCTTTGGTGGAAAGCAGATATTGTATATTATTACAGAACAATGTAGTTTTTAATGGCATTCTGTTTTATTTTTTTAAAGATTTTATTTATTTATTTGACAGAGAGAGACAGCGAGAGAGGGAACACAAGCAAGGGGAGTGGGAGAGGGAGAAGCAGGCTTCCCGCTGAGCAGGGAGCCCAATGCGGGGCTCTATCCCAGGACCCTGGGACCATGACCTGAGCCGAAGGCAGACGCTTAACCGACTGAGCCACCCAGGCATTGCTCGAGCTAGTATTTTATTTCAAGGCAAAAACTGCATCTTTGAATTCTGTATCCCAGGGCCTACATTATCTATCTCAGATAGTCACAACCTGACCATCAGACTGGTTGGAAGGTCAAGATGAAGTCACTGCTCTCTGACCCCAAATCCCTATGTATTCTTTGACTCCTACTAAAGTTTGGGATCACAGACCATTCATTGGTGGCATCTTTCTAGTGTATAAATCAGATCAAAAGATTTAAAAAAAAAAGTTTAAATTTTTTTTCCTGAAGGTAAATAAATGTAAAATGAAAACAAGCAGGAGTGAATGTTGGCACAAAACGCAAATTGACACAACAATTTAAGTTAAAACTGGAGCACGTAAGACAACGTTTTGCCTGGGGCGCACCCCATTAGCAGTACTCCCACCAGTTAAGAGAAGCCCATTCACTCTCCTAGAAGTAAGTCCCTAAGGAGAAGCTACTTCACTGGGAATGCTGGAAGGTGGAGGACCTACAGAGGATGGGCAGAAAGGAAGCAAGAAAGAGTAAATAACCTGAGCCACAAAACCACCTGTTTGGGCTGTTACACTTCACAGTGTGAGTCTTAGCTTGTTCCTGCTTCCATAGTAGTGGCAATGGAGAGGACCATGTAAACACTTGACCAAATGGTTGCCCCGTTGTGGATGATTTCACACTTCTGGAAAGTGAAAAACACATGACTGTTTCCTTTCCCTATCCTGCCCTATTCCCTTCTTTAATTTTCTGCCAAATCAATGGGAATCTTTTGCTAGAGAGCTGTGCTCACTTTATAGCTTGATTTTGTTTACCCTGAGGCCAAGGACAATTCCATCTATGTTTAAAGAGGCAGAGGGCGCCTGGGTGGCTCAGTTGGTTAAGCGACTGCCTTCGGCTCAGGTCATGATCCTGGAGTCCCGGGATCGAGTCCCGCATCGGGCTCCCTGCGCGGCGGGGAGTCTGCTTCTCCCTCTGCCCCTCCCCCCTCTCATGTACTCGCGCTCTCTCTCATTCTCTCTCTCTCAAATAAATAAATAAAAAATCTTTAAAAAAAAAAATAAAAAAAAATAAAGAGGCAGAAGATAGGAAAGAAAATGTAAGTGACCCCTTGTCCTTGAGCCTGGCATGAAGTCTAGGCAGTGGAGCAAAATTCAGGATTAAGGGCCTTCAGGAGGGTGGCATTAATAATTAGTTTATTCAAATTACTAAATGCTAAAGCCAACAACATTTTAAAATTTTAGTTAGATAACTACCTGCTCTTTCCATCTTGCAAATGTTTTAGAGAGGTGTTGAAGAAGAACCCTACTGGCACAAACCAAGACTCTTCTTGATTTAATTGCATGAAGTTGAAGAAAATTGAAAGATATTTCTCACAATGTGATTTCTTGCTTTTTTCCCCCTCATATTTATACCCCTATTTTGTGAAACATTCCATTGTACAATAAGATTGTAGCAAGCTAGTATTATAATCCTAACTTCTAGATGAGGACTCTTGAGATGAAGAGGGTTTGTCCAAAAAACACATGGATGACAAATGGTGGAAGCAGAACATAAACCCAGGCATCAGGACAAACACTGCCCTACTCTGCTACGTGTTCATCAACTGGTGAATAGACAAAACAGAACAGACTGTGGTAAATTTGTACTATGGAATGTTACTCAGCAGTAAAAAGAAATGAACTGCTCATATGACCTGAAACTACCTTGAAAACATTATGCTTTGGGGCGCCTGGGTGGCTCAGTTGGTTAAATGTCTGCCTTCAGCTGGGGTATTGATCCCGGGGTCTTGGGATCAAGCCCTCCTTCAGGCTCTCTGCTTGGTGGGGAGCCTGCTTTTCCCTCTCCCTCTGCCTGCCTCTCCCCCTGCTTGTGCTCTCTCTCTCTCTCTCTATCAAATAAATAAAATCTTAAAAAAAAAAAAAGAAAGAAAACATTATCCTAAATGAACAAAGACAGTCACAAGGTACGCCACAAAGTGTGGCGGGATTGGGAGGGTCACAGTAAAGACTACATGGTTTCCATTTGAAATGATGAAAATGTTCTACAATTGATTATGATATGGATGCACAACTGAATATGCTAAAACCATTGAATTGCACACTTTAAGTGGGTAAATTCAATGATATGTGAATTACACCTCAAAGCTGTTTAAAATGTTATTTACTATTTATTTTTCTTAATCCCCTTTATCTCTTTCGTTCAGCCCTCCACCCACCACTGCTTTGGCAACCACAAGTTTGTTCTCTGTATTTAAGAGTTTGTCTCTTTTTTTGTTTGTTCATTTGTTTCTTAAATTCCACATATGAGTGAAATCATACGGCATTTGTCTTTCTCTGACTAAATTATTTCATTTAGCATGTACCCTCTAGGTCCTTCTGTCAGGGCTGTGTTTAGGCAACAGGCTTGAGCAGTGGAAACCTGAGCAAGGCAAAAGGGCCCACTGTGACCACCAAGTTGAATACAAACAGGCTCATTAAGCGACCCACCTCAAATAGCCATAGGCCCTAACTGACCAATGGGCTACATACAACCAGGCATAGTTCCTAAGATTACCAAAAAAGGGAAAATTCCATATGTCCCCATATATCCCTACTCCGCTCTATAACTATGGCTCCTCCCCACCTCCTCATGGCAGTCTCTCCTTTGCTGTCCCGCCCACTGCTCTCTTGCAGTGTATTCAATAAACTTTTATCTCTTTTGTTCTGCCTAGGATGAATTCTTTCACCACTCGCGCTACCAGCCCCCCACCCCATCTGAGCACCCCACATTTGGCTGGCCTGGGACTCTCCCCAGATTCTCCAGGAATTTCTTGGGACTTTCCCTCCGTGGACTGACTCTAGTACTCCTTGGGGAACTGATGACCTCTGGCCAAGGTTACTTGTCACTGAGGATCCAAACCCAGGGGGACTCTGCCAGACCACCCTTGTCTGAAAGGGTGAGGGAGTTCTCCCCTTGCCTTTCAGAGGGACCCTTCCCTCCCTCTCCTTTCTTTTTTTGGCTTTTCTGTAGTTTAACCCTAGTACTCCTCAGACAGCTGACGGTCTCTGGCCAGGGCAGCTCCCTGGTGTGGTCTAAAGGTCTAAGGGAACAGGTTGGACTACCCATGCCTGTGAGGACAAAAGACCACTTTCCCTCCCTCTCTCACTCCCTCTGCAGTTCATCCAGGGCAGATCTGCACACATTATAGACTCAGTTGGGACCCTTTCTTGACACTGGCTGACTCTCAGCCACCTCACTTTTTATGGCCCCCTTTTTCCTTTGTTCCTGTGGATCCAGCCGCCATTTTGATCTATAGGCAAAAAGCACATTCCCACATGTCTGGTGGTGAGTCCTCCCCCTCCTTTTTCCAACCCAATTTGGCCACTGGGTGTCCAGCCTTCCCTCTGCAGGGGATGCCCCAGCAGGGATTACTATTGACATTTGCCATGACCCTCTCCTTGGTGGGACACCCTAGTAGAGTCAGTTGCCCTGTATAAGGTCCAGTCCTTTTTCAGGTCAGTGGAATGCCCTGACTGAAATCACAACCATGAGTCAGAGCTCCATTCTTTTTGGTGGGATACCCCTTTGGAAATCAGCAGCCAGTCTCTCCTCTATGTGACAAACCCCCTGTATTCCTTTGAACTCACCCTTGAGCTGTTTTCTTAAAAACTGCAACAAATTTGACCCCCAAGGCCTGAGATGTCTCATCTTTTTATGTAATGTTTCCTGGCCTCAGTACAAACTCCCAGATCAAGAGGTATGGCCCCTTCATGGAACCTTTCTTATAATATTACTTTCCAGCTTGACCTCTTTTGTTGGAACTCCTCCAAATGGTCAGAGTTCCCATATATGCAGGCCTTTATGGCATTGTCCCCCAATTCCCAATCTCCACAAAAACTGTAGAATGTGTCTTGCTTGGTTTCATTACCCATATGACTCTGCGGCCATTCTAGATGACCTCTCTTTTATATCACCCCATTATCTTTCCCCTTCCCCTGAAGGCCCAGGGACTCCCCTGGACTTAAACTGCCTACATTAGATTTCCCCACAGGTAGCCCAGGTAAAAATTGACAATAGGGAACAAACTGATTGACTTTTAGTAGACACAGATGCAACAGTTGATATTAAAGCTAACTTAAGTTTGTTGGTTTAACTAAATAGATAGGTCTTTAGAGTTACCAACATTAAATATAAAACCTTTATTCTACCAAGGTTTATTAAAGGTCAAATAAGCTCATGTTATCTCTGTTGTAATTTGTCAGCAAAAAGATGGCTTAAAATGATGGTTAATTTTGTCTGTCTCATAAATTCTCACAGGTAATTGTTAAGATAGCTCTCAAAATCTTTGGTAACCTGAAACTTTGAAGTTTTGCAAAGGTAAATGATAAATTGGGTTGAATTCATTGGATATCTTAAGTCTTTTCCAAATAAGATAAAATACCAAAACATTAATTACTAAACATAAGGTTTATCTGCCTTTGACTTTGTATTTTAGAGAAACTAAAGATACTTGGGTCTGTTGGGAAACATGGTTTGTGCCTTATTGAAAGATTGTACTATGAAAAATGCATGTTCCTAAAAATTATGAAATGTATTAAAAAATTTACCAGTCTATAGAATCCTAGTGTAATAGTTCACAATTGGTTACTACTTAGTTTTTCACTGGAAACTAAGGTTTCTAAGAGTTAAAATTCTGCTAAATGTGATTAAGACTGATGGAAATGATAAGGAAAGCAGCTCTGTATGTAGGAAAGCAGGAGATGTGTAAGAAAGATATAAGGAATGAGAGTACATTTTTGCTGAAGGAAAAGAAGGTAATTTTTTCGTAAAATGAGACTAGTTATTTAGAGAAGAAAAAAAAAGGCTTAGGACAAAATCTGAATGCAAAAGAAAGTTGCAGAAGGCTTGTGAAGGGAAATCTTTAGAAGAGAATTTTATATGTGGTCAGGACAGACTAAGATTAAAATTAATGGATTTTAAAAGTACATTGGTATAAGATTGAAACTCTGCTTTACTCTCTGTCAAAAAGACAAAGTTTTCTTGGATTGTTGGTCTGCTCACGATAAGAAAATGTAAACAAAGGGTTTTTTTTCTTTATCTGCCCAGAAAAACCAAGCTTCTTTGTTTTGTCCTTATCAGGTCTTTGATTACTTAAGAAATTAGAACTTCTCAGTATTAAAGGAGCTAAGTTTTGGTAACAACTGTATAGCTTGATGTATAGATGAGACCTCTTCCTATAGAACCCCTTATTGCCACCTTGGTTAAGTATAAATAATCCTATTTAGGCATGTGCTTTAAAATTTTCTAAGGTTTTTAACAAAATTCCCTGAGATTTGAATTGTAAATGAAGTCTTTTGGTGGGGGGAGGGGACCAATTAGGCTGGTTTATTTTGTATGTTATGATCTGGTATAAGGTTATCACTTTGATATTCTGATATTCCCGTGTGTCACAGAAAAAAAAAATGGATTTCCTTGTCAGCTACATTATAATGAACTCTCATATCAGATCTTTAACCATGTCCATTTCTGAGGTTTTTTTGTCATTTATAGTTATTCTGATGCTCTTGCAAAATGAGTTTTGTCTTCAAGGAGATTCATGAAAAGGACTTTTTTTTTTTTTTTAAATATCGGTATTTGATGTCTTTACGATTATAAATAATTGAACTAGGTAAGGATTTCCAGAATTAACAAAAAAGCCCCATCCAAACAACTAGAATTGGTAATATGGGACCGAACGAATTGAGAAAGACGATTATAATTTTTGTGACTCTTGTTTGAAACATTGCTGGTTCTCTACTGCTTGCTCTTCCAGATTGAAGGTTTTCTCTTAAAATATCTATGACTTACAGAAATGTGATGAAGTATTCCTTTGTGAACAAATTGAAACATTTAACTTTTCCCCCACCCAAACCTTCTGAATCAGAAACTCTGAGTATTCTTTCTTCCATGACAAGTGTAATTATTTGCAAAAGTTCAATGAGAATCTGTTCTCCTTATAACAGGATACCATTGGAAACATTGGTTATATTACCAAGGCCTTGACTGAAATGTCATATTTGAGAGAGACATGCCTAGATTCAGATATTACCAGTTAGCTGTAAGGAGTTAAGGTTGACTTTATGGAGCTCCTTGGAAATGTTGGCCTGATACCTTGCTTACAGAGTTCCCAGCAGCCTCACCAGATGAGTAAAGAATGTCACTTCCTGGCAGGTGCAGGAATCTCAGGATATTTTGTGGACCTCAAGAAGAGGAATTCACCCAAATCTCCAGGCATGTCTGATGGCAAATATTTGGCTTGCTTCTGGCCTTGAGATCCTATAAAAAGTTCAGCCTAGAGATTCCTTTTGAAAGTTCCAGCAAAGCAAGTTTTAAAGAATCTATATGGTTAATCACTATTCTTGCTGACCTTATGTAAATAATTAGGCCAAGTTTGTTAAAAATGGAATTGTTTTTCAAATAAATTAGTCTTGATTTGGCTATCTTTGGAAAAGAGGGTGATTTTAGAGAGAAAAATTATGTTTTGATAACACACCTTTGTGCATGTTAAATTCTAGTTCTGATTGTCTTTGCATATTTGTTGTTTGCCTAAGCTGGACAACTTGAGGTAGCCTTCAAAGAATTTGCCACAATAGCTTATATATAGACAGTCTTTGTGCTTGTTATTCTGTGGGGATAATAACAGTACCCATGGGCATATGATTATTTGAACAGCTAGAAAACGGGATGGACTCCCCAACAATTGTATAACTCAGCTATCACCTCGACCAATTCTGTGTGGCTGGGCTGACAAAATCACTCCTTAAAAGCTGGAGCATGACCCACCCCATGGGGTTAACTATGAGCTTGTGATGGAAATAGTGGATGGCCCCACTTTCCTTATGATTACATAGAGCATACACTTGGGGACGCCCATATTCCCAGGCAAGTCTTCTCCCACTTGCCAGTGATTCCTCATAATTAGGATATTTGTTAAAGCTAGGACATCAAAGAAGGCTTCTTGATGGTTTTGTCCCTTAGCCACATTTGTTCTAGGAGCTGCCTCTATTGATGTAAAATTGCAAATAGAGGCTTTAGCCAAGCATACTAGTGGCCACCTTTAACCAAACCCAGCATGTAGTTACCCACAAATTCAAAAGGTTGCCCTCCAAAACTGAATGGCCCTTGATATCCTGACTGCAGCTCAAGAAGGAACCTATGCTTTATTAAGTGCTATATATATACTCTGATTACCACAAAAATGTGACAGGATTACTGAAAGACACGAATACTCAAATTGGTGCTTTAAACAATCTCTCTCTCCTTTAATTGGTTAAACTCTTGGACTGAAGAAAGATTTTGGTCAACTATCGAAGGTCTTATATTCAGGCTTCTCTTTCTCATAATAGTAGTAATCTTATTTGGTTGTCTTTTCTGATGTCTCTCTGCCTGGTGCTGAGACTCTTTGACTGCCATATCTTCAAGCTGACAGATGATCCTTTCTATTCAGGAAGATTCATACATGCTGTCTACCTTGGATTGGACTGTCTCTGCCTTTTGTAATTCCTGCATATAAACTCCCAACTAACCAATGTTGACCCATAGATAGGGACATCTCTATGCCCCTTGTTCAGGAGGAAGAAGTTACTGAAGATGAGACCTCTTCCCAAATGCCAAAGATTTGTCATTGTTGATCTGTTGGGGAAATGTGAGGGCTGCTTTTAGGCACCAGGCTTGAGCAATGGAAACCTGAGCAAGGCAAAAAGGCCCACCGCTACCACCAAGCTGAATACAAACAGGCCCATCAGGTGATCTACCTCAAAATAGCCATAGGCCCTAAGTGACCAATAGGCTACTTACAACCAGGCATATTTCCTAAGATTACCAAAAAAGGGAAAATTCCATATGTCCTCATACTTCTTACTCTGCTCTATACCTGTGGACCCTCCCCACCTCCTCGTAGCAGATAGCCTCTCCTTTGCTGTCCTACCCACTGCCCTCTTACAGTGTGTTCAATAAACTTTTATCTCTTATTCCTTGGGTGAATTTTTTCACTGCCCACTGGCCCCCACCAGATTGGAGTGCCCCACACTATTCATGTTGTTGTAACTGGCAAGATCTTAATCATATATATATATATCACATCTTTACCCATTCATCTATTGATGGACACTGATGCTTCCATATTTTGGTTATTGTAAATAAAGCTGCAATTACCAAAGGGGTTCATATATATTTTTTTTAATTAGTATTTTTGTTTTCTTTGGGTAAATATCTAGTAGTGGAATTACTGGATCAAATGGTTTCTTTTCTTTTCTTTTTTTTTAAGATTTTATTTATTTATTTGACAGAGAGACACAGCCAGAGAGGGAACACAAGCAGGGGGAGTGGAGAGGGAGAAGCAGGCTTCCCGCAGAGCAGAGAGCCTGATGTGGGGCTCGATCCCAGGACCCTGGGATCATGACCTGAGCTGAAGGCAGACGCTTAATGACTGAGCCACCCAGGCGCCCCAAGGATCAAATGGTTTCCTTTTGTAAGTTTGTGAGGAACCTCCATACTGCTTTCCATAGTGTCCGTACCAATTCACTTTCCCACTAACAGTACCCAAGGGTTCCTTTTTCTCCACCTCCTCACCAACAATTGTTTCTTGTGTTTTTGATTTTAGCCAGTCTGACAGGTGTGATGTGGTATCTCCTGGTAGTTTTGATTTGTATTTCCTGATGATGATTAATGTTAAACATCTTTTCATGTGTCTATTGGCCATCTCTATGACTTCTTTGGAGAAATATCTATTCAGGTCCTCTGCCCATTTTTTAATCAGATTGTTTGGGGTTTTTTTGATGTTGAGTTGTGTAAGTTCTTTACATATTTTGAGTATTAATCCCTTATTGGATATATCATTTGCAAATATCTTCTCCTATTCAATAGATTGCCTCTTTGTTTTGTTTGTGGTTTCCTTTGCTCTGCAAAAGCTTTTTTATTTTGGTGCAGTCCCAATAGTTTATTTTTGCTTTTATTGCCCTTGCCTTAGGAGACACATCTGGAAAAATGTTTCTATGGACAATGTTAAAGAAATTACTGCCTATATTTTCTTCTAAGAGTTTTATGATTATAGCTCTCACATGTAGCCCCTTAATCCATTTTGAGTTTGCATGTGTGTGTGTGTGATATAAGAAAGTGGTCCAGTTTCATTCTTTTGCATGTAGCCATCCAGTTTTCCCAACACCATTTGTTGAAGAGACTGTCTTATTCCCATTGCAAATTCTTGCCTCTTTTGTCACAGATTGACGATATTAAGTGTGGGTTTATTTGTGAACTCTCTATTCTATTCCATTGACATATGTGTCTATTTTCATGCCAGTACCATATTGCTTTGATTACTACAGCTTTGTAGTATATCTTGAAATCTGGGAATGTGATACCTCCAGCTTTGTTCTTCTTTCTCAAGATAACTTTGGCTATTTGGGGTCTTTTGTGGTTCCATACACATTTTAGCATTATTTGTTCTAGTTTTGCGAAAAATGCTACTGATATTCTGACAGGGATTGCATTAAATCTGTAGATTGCTTTGAGTAGTATGAACATTTTAACAATATTGGTTCTCCCAATCCATGAGCATGATATATCTTTCCATTTCTTTTTTTGTGTCATCTTCAATTTCTTTCATCAGTGTTTTATAGTTTTTGGAGTACAGGTCTTTCACTTCCTTGATTAAGTTTATTCCTAGAGAGTTTATTCTCTTTGATGCAGTTGTAAGTGGGATTGTTTTCTTAATTTCTCTTTCTGCTACTTCAGTATTAAAGTATAGAAATGTGGGTGCCTGGGTAGCTCAGTTGGTTAAGCAACTGCCTTCGGCTCAGGTCATGATCCTGGAGTCCCTGGATCGAGTCCCGCATCAGGCTCCCTGCTCGGCAGGGAGTCTGCTTCTCCCTCTGACCCTCCCCCCTCTCATGTGCTCTCTCTCATTCTCTCTCTCTCAAATAAATAAATAAAATCTTAAAAAAAAAAAGTATAGAAATGCAACAGATTTCTGCATATCAATTTTGTATCCTGAGGTTTTACTGAACTCATTTATCAGCTCTAATAGTTTTATGTTGGAGTCTTTAGGGTTTTCGGTATATAGTATCTTGTCATCTGCAAATAGAATCATAGTTATTTTAAATTCCAGTCTGATAGGGGCGCCTGGGTGGCTCAGTCGGTTAAGCGTCTGCCTTTGGCTCAGGTCATGATCCCAGGGTCCTGGGATCTAGCCCCGCATCGGGCTCTCCACTCTGCAGGAAGCCTGCTTCTCCCTCTCCCACTCCCCCTGTTTGTGTTCCCCCTCTCTCTGTGTCTCTCTCTGTCAAATAAATAAATCTTTAAAAAAAAAAAAATTCCAGTCTGATAATTTCAACATACCTGCCATGTCTGATTCTGATGCTTGCTCTGTCTCTTCAAATTGTGTTTTTTGCCTTTTAGTATGCCTTATAATTCTTTCTTGATAGCTGGGCAGGATATACCAGATAAAAAGAACTGTTGTAAATAGACCATTAGTAATGTACTGACAAAGTGTGGCAATAAGGGAAGTCCTATGATTAAGTCTCAATCTTACTAAGCTTATTTCTCTGGACTTTGAAATTCACAAGTATTTTTGTTTTTTCTCCCTGCTTTAGGTGGCACAGGATGGCTAGAGTGGGCTGGAGTTGGATTATTTTCCTTCTTCCCGTTCAGTTAGGCTCTGGTTAACTAGTTACCCCTGTGGAGAGGCCTTGTTAAGAACAGAGTGCTCTTGGGGCGCCTGGGTGGCTCAGTTGGTTGAGTGTCTGCCTTCGGCTCAGGTCATGATCCCAGGGTCCTGGGATCGAGTCCCGCATTGTGCTCCTTGCTCAGCAGAGAGTCTGCTTCTCCCTCTCCCTCTGCTGCTCCCCCTGCTTGCTCTTTCTCTCTCTCTCCCTCTTTTTCTCTCTGTCAACAAACAAACAAATAAATAAATAAAAATCTTAAAAAAAAAAAAGAACAGAGTGCTCTGGTATATTTCAAATTGGTTTCTTTTCATATCCCTCTGCCAGAAGCACAAAACAATTTTTCTCTGATATTTACTATGAAAACCTATTAGAGCTCCTGGAGCTATAACTCACAAAAGTGTCATGTCCTTTGTATGTCTGAGTTCTCCTGGAGTTTCTAATTCTCGTATTTGTCCACACTGAGCCTCTAGCAATTTGTCTATTACAGCTCAAATTTCCTATCCTGGCAGTTTCCAGTGGTGGTTTCCACTTGTCAATCTCTGCTCTGATAAACCCACTCCCTGTATTCACTTGTATTCACCCTGTATTCACAAGATTCTCCAATCTTGGAACAGTGGTTTGCTGTCCAAGAAGAGTTGGATCCGAGAAGAATTATTGATTTTTCAGTCTGTTAAGCTTTTTACTTGTAGGGACAGAGTGGAGATTTCTAGGCTCCTTATATGTAGAACCAGAAACAGGAAGTCTTCATTATTTGTTTTTTTCAAGATTTTCTTAAAATTTATTTATTTGACAGAGAGAGAGAGAGAGAGACAGCTAGAGAGGGAACACAAGCAAGGGGAGTGGGAGAGGGAGAAGCAGGCTTCCCTCGGAGCAGGGAGCCCGATGTGGGGCTCGATCCCAGGACCCTGGGATCATGCCCTGAGCCAAAGGCAGACGCTTAACTGAGCCACCCAAGCGCCCTTCATTATTTTTTAACTTAAAGAGTTATCAAGAGTTTGATTAACCTTAGTCAAAGAGGACAAAGGTCTTTTTATCAGTGACCAATGATACAAAGGGTTAGGGGTGCCTGGGTGGCTCAGTTGGTTAAGCATCTGCTTTTGGCTCAGGTCATGATCCCACAGTCCTGGGATCAAACATTGGGCTCCCTGCTCAGGGGAAAGTCTGCTTATCCCTCTCCCACTGCCCCTCCCCCCACCCAGTTCCTGCTCTCTCTCTCTCTCTCAAATAAATAAAATCTTTTTTTTTTTTTAAAGATTTTATTTATTTATTTGAGAGAGAGAGAATGAGAGAGAGCACATGAGAGGGGGGAGGGTCAGAGGGAGAAGCAGACTCTCCGCCGAGCAGGGAGCCCGATGCGGGACTCGATCCAGGGACTCCAGGATCATGACCTGAGCCGAAGGCAGTCGCTTAACCAACTGAGCCACCCAGGCGCCCTCAAATAAATAAAATCTTAAACAAATGGTTACACAAATTGTTACACAATTTAATTTAATATACTTTTCTTTTTAAGATTTTATTTTCTTTTATTTATTTTTTTAAAAGATTTTATTTATTTATTTGAGAGAGAGAGAATGAGAGAGAGCACATGAGAGGGGGGAGGGCCAGAGGGAGAAGCAGACTCCCTGCCGAGCAGGGAGCCTGATGCGGGACTCGATCCAGGGACTCCAGGATCATGACCTGAGCCGAAGGCAGTCGCCCAACCAACTGAGCCACCCAGGCGCCCCTTTAAGATTTTATTTTTAAGCAATCTCTACACCCAACGTGGGGCTCGAAACTGCAACCCTGGGATCAAGAGTCACATGCTCTACCAACTGAGCCAGCCAGGTGCCCCTTAATATATTATTTAACTTTCTTGCTTTTAAATTGGAAATAAGCAGTGTGCAATTATACTCAAAAAATAAGTCAAAGAAAAGTATACTCCAAAGGAAAAGCAGTAAGAGTGGAAGAAAAGAAGCACTGAAGGACAATGACAGACCAAGAAAGAATGAGAAATGAAGAACCAAATAGAGAAGAACCAACCAGACAGAGATAAAGGCAAATCCCACATACACATACCTAAACACAAGCTGTGGAGACAAAAAGAGCCTATATACAAAGAAAACTGTAAGTGTGGATTGTAGCATCATCTACCTAAGTCCTGTTTATCTTTCAATAGCTGATGTTCTGGCTTTGTTACAAGAATATACATATTTAACTTATCCTTTATTCAACTAAATAATTATTAGACATCTTCTATGTACCTATCACTGTATTAGGAACACTGTATTAGGGTACAATAGCAAATAAAACAATGATCCCAATCTTAGAGAAGTTGAAATTTGGCAGGAGACATAGGCGGTGTTTTGTTTTAATTTAAATCACATCATTCTCACCCCCCCACACACAAGGTGAGAATGTCAGGTGATGGGTATGTTAATTAGCTTGATTGTTATAATTATTTAATAATGCATATGTATCAAAGCATGATATTATACACTTTAAGTATATACAATTTTTATTTATCAATTATACCTCAATAAAGCTGGAAAAAATAAAAAATAAATCACATTATAGTTTAAAAATACTTTTTATGGGAAAATACGAAATGCTCTCTGAATTCCATTTTCAATTTTAAACTCTTCTTCTGGGGGCACCTGGCTGGCTCAGTTGGAAGAGCATGCAACTTTTGATCTTGGGGTTGTGAGTTTGAGCCCCATGTTGGGTATAAAGATTAGTTAAAAAAATAAACTCTTCTGCACTTCATCTAGAACTAATGATGTAATGTATGGGGATTAACATAAGAATAAAAAAAAAAGTAAACTAAAAAAAAATAAATAAAAAAAAAATAAACTCTTCTGAAGCCTCTTATTTTTTTCTTAATGTATTTAATACTAAGGTCTTAATGCAGTTTTCCAGACAGTTAAATACAAAACCCCTTTCATGGGGAAAAATGGTTTATTTGCTCAACATAATGAAGTTTGCTTATAGGTAAAAGCAGTATAAGAAAGTAGACAACATTTTTGAGAAATTGTCCATGAATAGTATCTTTTTCTTCCTAATTTGAAAAAAATACAAAAGTACAAAAAATAATATAACAAACACCTGTTGGGGAAATATAATTAAAAACAAAATCTCCCAACCCAATAAACCTCTCCACGGAGGTAGAAGAGAAAGAGAACACTTTTATTATTTGCATAAGCATTAAACTAGAATGTGATGTTCATCACAGGCAATCTGCTAACAGATTACAGAGAAATAAATCTCACTGTTTTATATAGCCAGGTAGGTACAACCTATTGCATATATATGTTCAAGATAAACAATAATTCTAGTCCTCAAGGAGGAGGACTTGAGAACATCATTTGTCATATACAGTGCATCCTAAATTTGCTTGGAAATCGGAGTAGCCATGAGTGTTAGTTGGCTTTATAGTGAAGGAAAAACCAACTTCTCACATCTTTATGAGAGCAGGTTATTTTGCAATTTGGAGCAAGGTACCCACCAAAATTAGGCACCCCCTCTCCCACAGGACCTGGGAAATAGGGGTGCTCTCTTGACATTTACATTTCAAGGAGATGTCCTCCAGCTCCTTGAGAAAAACATTACTGGGTTATAAATCTCGGGGGGGAAAAAAAGCCTTTAAAAAGATTTACATACATCTCGAACATACAAGTTTTCTAAAGAAAATGCTCTAAGGGAGGAGAGAATCTCTTCCTTCATTTTTTTTTTTTAAGATTTTATTTATTTGACAGAGAGAGACACAGCAAGAGAGGGAACATAAGCAGAGGGAGTGGGAGAGGGAGACGGAGAAGCAGGCTTCCCTCGGAGCAGAGAGCCCGATGCGGGACTCGATCCCAGGACCTTGGGATCATGACCTGAGCCGAAGGCAGATGCTTAACCAACTGAGCCACCCAAGTGCCCTCTTCCTTCAAATTTTTAACAAGGAGAATTAAGCCTCTTATTTTTAATTTTTATTTGCCCTTACACACCCAAATACTGCCACATACAATTAAGAAGTATTAACATTTAGTTAGGTTTGCTTCAACATTTTTTAATAAAAGGAAAAATATGGAAGTTAAAATTCCTTTTGTACCTTTCCCACCCTCAGTCTCTCTTGAAGCTGCCCCTATTCTATATTTGGCGTGCTTCCTTCCAATTGTGGTAGTAATGTGTTTTGTTTACTCTTACAATTTATTCTCTGCTCTATCCAAGTTTTTTTTAGATTCTCCATATAAGTGAGATCATAAAGTGTTTTTCCCTGTGTCTAGCCTCTTTCACTTAGCATACTATCTCTAGGTTCCTTGTATTGTTACAAATGGCAGTATTTCCTCATTATTAAGGCTGAATAATCCACTGTACATACACACCACACGTTCTTTATTCATTCATCCATTGACAGATACTTAGGTTTTTTACATGTCTTGGCTATTGTGAATAATGCTGCAATGAATATGGGTGCACAGGTATCTCTTTAAGGTACTGATTTTATTTCCTTTGGATACCTATCCGGAAGATGGATTGCTGGGTCATATGGTAATTCTATTTTTAGTCTTATGAGGGGCAGGGAGGTAGGGGAAATGGAGAGATGTTGATCAAAGGGTACAAGTTGCGGTATGTAGAATGAATAAGTCTGAAGATCTAGTGCAATGACTATAGTTAATACTTACTGAATACTAGAAAGCTGCTAAGAGAGTACATTTCAGGTGCTCTCATCACACACAAAAATGAAAACTACGAGAATATGATATTTTAATTAGCTTGACTGTAATGGTGCTTTTATTTTGTATATGTATGTCAAATCATCTTGTATACCTTAAATATATACAATGTTTATTTAAAAAAGAAAAAGAAAAAAAAGTTTCTCTTTTGTAATGAAAAATATGGAATATAAATAGTATCACTTCCCTATTGCCCAGCCTGGATTCAAAAGAAGAGTAGATGAAGTGCCTGACAAAAAGGAACTCTCCCTGGATTTAATATGACTATGTTTTGCATATATGCTGTGCCCCAGTTTTTGTTCTGAGCTGATAAAGAAGTTTGACTCTCCTTCAGTGGTCCAAACAAAGAAATATGGTCAACTGACTGATCAAGGTGCCTCTGAGTGCTAAGTCACATGAGAATTGGTTATGCTCTGAAGACTGGGCCTGGGTCAGGTCTGTGCTGATTGCTAGCATATCTCCTCTGCCCCCTTCCCCCAAGCCTCTGTGCTTCAGAAGCTGGAAAGTCCCTATCCTTGGGTGCAGGGTGCGTGTACAGCAGTAATAAATAGCAATAGGAAGAATATGAGCAACAGGTGCTGGAGACTTGTCAATTAGCAACAGGGTGTTACTTCCATATAAGGATATCATGACATGGCTCCCCAGGTTAGAAAGATGCCAAAGGCCAAAGCCAAAAAGACTGAGTGCCTCAACATCTACCTATGGTGTAATCGTGTTCAGTGGAATGTGTACTCTCTGCTACCTGATTTGTGTATCTTTTAATGCAACAATTTTTGCAGTGTAGTCCAGAGACCCTGGAGATGCCCAAAATCCTTTCAGGGATTCTACAAGGTCAGAACTTTTCAAAATAATACGAAGCCATCATTTGGTTTGTTTTCACTTTCATTCTCTCATAAATGTAAAATGGAGTTTTCCAGAGACTACATGGCATGTGGTGTCTTAACAGACTGAATCTATAGCAGATATGAGAATCCAGCTGTCTTCTAGTTGGCTAGATATCAAAGGGATTTGCAAAAATGTAAAACAATGCCTCTCTTCTTGGAGAAAATTGCTTTGGGGTTTTTTAAATGTGTTATCCATGATTATTACTGCTATTTTAAAAATGGATTAATAATTTTTAGGTGCTTAGTTTTATCTTGTAATGCAGTAAATATTGATAAACTACAGTTGATCCTTGAGCAACATGGGTTTGAACTGCCTGGGTACATTTGTATGCTGACTTTTTATAGTGTAGTACTGTAAATGTATTCTTTTCTTGTGATTTTCTTCTCTCTAGCTTACTTTATTATAAGAATACAGTATGTAATACGTAGAACATACAAAATATATGTTAATAAACTGTAAATGTCAACAGTAGGCTTTTAGTAGTTGAGTTTTTGGCGAGCCAAAAGTTATATGCATGCCATTTGCAACGATGTGGATGGAGCTAGAGTGTATTATGCTAAGTGAAATAAGTCAGAGAAAGACAAATACCATATGATTTCACTCATATGTGGAATTTAAGAAACAAAACAGATGAACATGTGGGAAGGGAAAAAAAGAGAGAGAGAGGGTAGCAAACCATAAGAGACTCTTAATGACAGAGAACACACTGAGGATTGATGGAGGGAGGGAGGTGGGAGATGGGCGAAATGGGTGACGGGTATTAAAGAGGGCACTTGTTGGGACGCCTGGGTGGCTCAGTCGGTTAAGCGTCTGCCTTCGGCTCAGGTCGTGATTCCAGGGTCCTGGGATCAAGTCCCGCATCGGGCTCCCTGCTCTGCGGGGAGACTGCTTCTCCCTCTGCCTCTGCCTCTCTCTCTCTCTATCTCTCATGAATAAATAAATAAAATCTTTAAAAAAAAAAAAAAAGAGGGCACTTGTTATGATGAGCACCGGGCGTTACATGTAAGTGATGAATCACTAAGTTCTACTCCTGAAACCAATATTACACTATATGTTAACTCACTCGAATCTAAATAAAAATTTGAAAAAAGAAAAAAAGAAAAGTTATATGCAGGTTCTTGACTGCGGCAGGGGTTGGTGTCCCTAACCCCACTACTGTGAGCAACTGTAGCTTAATCCTGCTGGGAAACTCCGGGGGTCAGTGTAGAAAGCATGCCTCCCATCATCCCACCGGAGAGGTGAAGGAACTGGGGTATTTATATACCAGCTGCCTTCAGTTGTTGGTTATGGACTGCTGGGGGAGTGTTTAGATTCAGGCCGCTGGAGAAAACCCTCGGAGTTGGAAGTCAGCCGAGCATACTGCAGCATCAGGGGCATGGATGGGGCACTGACAAGGGCAGCCACAAACCCAATGCAAAGCTTTTCGGCATAATACCTTACTACTTCGTGTGTTTTGGAAGATTCCGGTAATCAGTGTTGATTCATATTATTGGAGAAGGTATGAGTGGAAGAGGAAGACTTGAGGTAATCCAGATGGCAGCTTAAACTTGACTGTGTGGTATAAAACAAGGACCACCTGGATGAGAACAAGCAAAGGCTGTTTATTCAGAGCTTGCTCTCCAAAGAGAGCCCTTGTCGTTTACATTTTAATGGGGACTTAAGGCCGGCAGAAGAGCGGGAAAGCTTGATAGTGGAAAAATGGAAGTCTTCAGGTAAGCTCCACTGAAGGTTGTTGGCCTGGGGAAGCTGGTAGGCTAACTGGAAATGGGACATCCCATGTGTTTTTTAGGGGAGCATATTTGGCTATCTCTGCTTGGTCCCTAGTCGGGAGCCAGGGCCGACATTAGAGAAGCTGGCAAAGCCTGGACATTGGGGCATATGGTTGGTCTTTTGATTTATCTTTATTTGCACTGACCAAATTATTTTTACTTTTACCCCATGCTCCCATCTTATATTTTCTTTGTGCCAGCTGTAGTAAACTTCTCACTTTCCCCAAATAAACACACCAGCCTTTGGCACGTAGGAGCTTCCTACCTTTGCTCATATTATATGTCTCCTTGTTAGAAGGTGGAGGAGGGACAGTAAAGTATCCTCCAGACTGAGAATGCATTTCGAGACAGAAAAATGAAGCAAGCCACTCCATACCGTTTACAGAGTTTTATTCAGGGTGTCTTACTGACAGGAGCCGGGGAGTGGGGGGTTAGGGCCTGGGTGGGCAACAATCCAGGCACTACACAGCTATTCTCTGCCAAGTCTGGACCTTAATTCACAGCTTTTATAGAGCAAGGAGATCGTTGTGGTGCGGTCAAAAGGGTAGTTATCTAAAGTGGTGTCTTCTGTGCACCGCTTTAGGGAGAATCAGAACAAGCCTTCCTGCATTCCAGTCAGGGCACACGTTAACCTCCACGGGACTTGGAACACGTAGTCCCAAGGGAGGTCATTGTGTGGGCATGAACAAGATGGAGGACCAAAGATGGAATCAGTGTTGTCAGCCCTTCTATACGCCTCTATCTGGAAAATCCTTGCACTGCTTCTTCAGTGAATGGAACAGATCCTACTCATTCTACTCCTAATCCCAGCTCAAATATCACCTCATCTGTGAAGCATTTCCTAACCCTGTCAGGGAGAATCATTTGAGCCCCACTTCTGATATTTTTATTACACTTGACTCATGTTGTTAGCATAACCTTTCAAACTTTATTATAGCCATAGATTTTCAGGCAGTGTCTGTATCCCCTGAGAAAGTGGGAACTCCTTTAGGGTAGAGTGCATCGGTTTATCTCTTTATGTGGCTTTTCACACTTAGAAAATGTTCGTTAAGTGTTTGTGAAATGAAGTTGAGTTAAATTCCTACTCCAAACCTCATTCTGGCTATGTTCCTTAAAACCAAGGTAAAGGGAAGGGGGCAATTGTTTGTTCTCTAATTAATTTACTAGCTAAACAGTTACTTTGAGCCTTAAAGTATGTGTTTTATTTAGTTTTTAATCTAATTTGAAAACATTCAAACTCAACACATCTATTCTTTCCTTCTCACTCTTTCAAGGTCCTTTATCATAGAAAAAGAACTCATTTAGTTGGTGTATGTTTTCTCTCATTCTGCTGCTCTTTAATTTGTTGATTTTGTCCTTTGCTGGGCAAAACCTTTGGATGTAGTTTGATGTAGTCTCACTAGTTTATTTTTTACTTTTGGTGTCAATCCAAAAAATCATTGCTAAGACCAGTGTCAAGGAGTTCTTCCTCTACATTTTCTTCAAGGAGCTTTATAGCTTTGGGTCTTATGTTTAAGTCTTTAACATATTTTGAGTTGATTTTCATGTATGGTAGATGTGGATATTCAGTTTTCTCAACATCATTTATCAAAGAGGCTATCCTTTCCCCATTAGGTATTTTTTGGTGCCTTTGTTGAAAATAGTTCACTGTGTATTTTGTGAATGGGTTTATTTCTGGGCTCTCTATTCTGTTCCATTATTCCATATGTCTGTTTTTATGCCAGTACCATGCTGTTTTTGATTATTACAGCTTTGTAATATAAAGTCAGGAAATGTAATGTCACAGAAGACTTTGTTCTTCTTGCACAAGATTGCTTTGGCCATTCTGGGTCTTTTGTGGCTCCATATGAATTTTAGGATTATTTTTTCTATTTCGGTGAAAATGCCATTGGAATTTTGGTAGGGATTGCATTGACTCTATAGATCACTTTGGGTAAAATGAATATCTGATAAGGGGCTAACTTCCAAAACGTATAAGGAACTCATACAAATCAATAGCAAGAAACCGAATAACTAAATTAAAAAATAAGCAGAGGACCTGAATGGACATTTTTCTAAAGAAGACATGCAAATGACCAATAGGCACATGAAAAGATGCTCAACATCACTCTTCATCAAGAAATATAAATCAAGGCGCGCCTGGGTGGCTCAGTCATTAAGCGTCTGCCTTTGGCTCAGGTCATGATCCCAGGGTCCTGGGATCGAGCCCCGCATCAGGCTCCCTGCTCAACGGGAAGCCTGCTTCTCCCTCTCCCACTCCCCCTGCTTGTGTTCCCTCTCTGGCTGTGTCTCTCTCTGTCAAATAAATAAATAAAATCATTAAAAAAAAAGAAATGTAAACCAAAACCACAATGAAGGTATAGAGATTGCTTTAAAAAAAAATCATTATGTTATACACCTTAAATATATACAATTTTGTCAATCAGATCTCAAAAAAGAAGCAAAGAGTAAAATATAATTAAAATCATTGTTGAGATAACCCAATATAATAAACATAAATTCCCCTCACCCCCACACACAAAAAATACTGAAAATCAGCTACCTTCCTTTTCATGACTAAGGTATTATAAGAAGAAATTATTAGATTTGCCAAAGGGAGAGGTAAATATTTTGAGAATCACTTAGTGTTAATTCCAGAGATGGAGGCAGAAACAACACTCTGGTTATTTGGTCCATCACCAAACCAATATTGTTTAAATATGTGTTTGATATTTGTTTGAAGGAAATGTGTTACTTGGAGAGCCCAAACTCACTCAGCCAAACAGATGGCTCATTTAAACCGTGGCAAATTTTTGCTCCTTAGAGACTAGTTAGGGTCATTTGAGTGATCCTTGGGGATCTGCCACCTCAAGCAGTTCAGAGAAGATGACTTCTAACCCAACAGGATATCCTTAAGAGATCTGATAAATAAATTTTCCTCCATGTTCCCTTCCTTAGGTCCCTGGAAGTTTGCATTGGAAAGGCACAGCTCACCGTTGTCCCATTTAAAAAAAAAAAACATATATAGGGGCGCCTGGGTGGCTAAGTTGGCTAAGCATCTTCCTTCAGCTCAGGTCATGATCCCAGGGTCCTGGGATCGAGTCCCACATCGGGCTCCCTGCTCAGTGAGGAGCCTGCTTCTCCCTCTCCCTCTGCCTGCCGCTCCCCCTGCTTGTGCTCTCCCCCACCGCCACCCAGACAAATAAATAAATAAATCTTTAAAAAAAAAACCCACACAAAATGTTGTTATGAATAGGTTTATTAAAGTACGCTGGGGATGGGTTTGGTTGACTGGCACTGCGCTTCCCGCTTCTGCCCTGGTCTCCTTTAGCAGCGTGTGAGGCACATGTGCCGCAAGCAGGGCTCTCATTTTCAGGGGGAGGGACAATCTCTCTGGCTGTTTCCAGGGCTCACCAGACATTCTCTACCCAATACCTCTCTCTTCAAGGACCGCGGGCAGAGGCAGAGTGCTTCCCGCTAAATGAAGGATACTCCCACCCAGGTGGCTAGGGGCAATGAACTCAGGTCCAGTGATGGTGGGAGAAGGATTGGATGCAGCTGCCGCTGACCACTTGCTCATCTCCCGGTTGTGCCAGGGCCCATGCTCCCATCGAAGGCGTGCACGGAGCCTCCAGGCCACTTAATTATAGGTAAGTTGTATATGAAATAAGTGGAGAAAATAGACTGAGCAGTCCTGCCACACTGTGGGCAGAGAATAGTCTGGTTACACTTGCCTTAGTGGTTTTATTATATATTATATAAACAGATATGGGTAAGTATATATGTATTATATGTACATATATAGTGTGAATCTGCCACTATTTATATACGGTATGTTAATTTCCCCCCATTATCTCTTTCAGCTAGAATAAGCTTTTAAAAGTTCTTATAGAGGGATGCTTGGGTGGCTCAGTCAGTTAAGCGTCTGCCTTTGGCTTAGGTCATGATCCTGGGGTCCTGGGATCGAGTCCCGCATTGGGCTACTTGCTCGGGGGGTGGTGGTGGTGGGGATGGGGGGGAGCCTGCTTCTCCCTCTGCCTGCTACTCCCCCTGCTTGTGCTCTCTCTTGTGTGCTTGCTCTCTGACAATAAATAAAATCTTTAAAAGAAAAAAAAAATTCTTATAGAATGAAAAATTAAATCTGAATTTTGGTTTCTCAATAAAGTTAATGATGAATGTGTAAATTGCACAGGGTATTTAACAACATTTATAGCCAGTGGAGGCTATAGTAATATCACTGACTAAGTGGAAAATGGAAGATCCAAATTTGCTGATGAAAAAAATTAGCATATACTTCAAATATTAGTTAGGACTTTTTTTTTTAATTTTTTTAATTTTTAATTTTTTTTTAAAGATTTTATTTATTTGTTTGAGAGAGAGAATGAGAGAGAGAGAGCATGAGAGGGGGGAGGGTCAGAGGGAGAAGCAGACTCCCTGCCGAGCAGGGAGCCCGATGCGGGACTCGATCCTGGGACTCGATCCTGGGACTCCAGGATCATGACCTGAGCCGAAGGCAGTCGCTTAACCAACTGAGCCACCCAGGCGCCCTAGTTAGGACTTTTTAAAAGAAAACTGCCTAGAGGCGCCTGGGTGGCTCAGTTGGTTAAGCATCTGCCTTTGGCACAGATCATGATCCCAGGGTCCTGGGATTGAGCCCTGCATTGGGCTCCCTGCTCAGCAGGGGAACCTACTTCTCCCTCTCCCTCTGCCCCCCTGCTCATGCTCGCTCTCTCTCTCTCAGATAAATAAATAAAATCTTAAAAAAAAAAAAAAAGGCTGTGCCTGAAGATGACTCTGCAACGCATGCAGATGCGGAGGCTGTGAAGCATGACTTCTCACTTAGAGCAAATGATAGCTTTCTAGAGTACTTTTGCACGCTTTCAAGCCTACGTTTTCTTTTTTTTTCTTTTTATTTTTTTAATTAACATATAATGTATTATTTGCTTCAGCGGTACAGGTCTATGATTCATCAGTCTTACACGACATCCAGCGCTCACCACAACACATACCCTCCCCAGTGTTCATCACCCAGCCACCCCATCCCCCAACCCCCAACCCCCTCCCCTCCAGCAACCCTCAGTTAGTTTCCTGAGCTTAAGAGTCTCTTATGGTTTGTCTCCCTCTCTGGTTTCATCTTATTTCATTTTTTTCTCTCTTCCCCTACTATCCTCTGCCATGTTTCTTAAATTCCTCATATCGGTGAGATTATATGATACTTGTCTTTCTCTGATTGACTTATTTCGCTTAGCATAATACCCTCTAGTTCCATCCAAGCCGTTGCAAATGGTAAGATTTCAATTTTTTTATGGCTGCATAATATTCTGTTGTATATATATGTACCACATGTTCTTTATCCATTCATCTGTTGATGGACATCTGGGCTCTTTCCATAGCTTGGCTATTGTAGACTCAAGTCTAAGTTTTCTTGTGCACATGTGAAAAGTAGAGTATCTGTTAATGTATTGGCTTTCTTAACTTTGCACCCAGCTCGATAATGTTTGTTTTATATTGGTGTCATCAAATAAGTTAATTACAATAATAGTTTGATTTTTTTCATCCAATTCAAGTTAAGTTTTTAGAAGCTCATTTTGCAAAGAATCTAACTTCATTGTGAATACTGTTGTAGTTTCAGTTAAAAAGTTCATCACTGACATAAAATGATTTGGTTTTCACTTATAACAGAAATGTAAATTTTGGGGCACCTGGCTGGTTCAGTCAGAGGAGCATGTGACTCTTGATCTCGGGGTCATGGGTTCGAGGCCCATGTTGGATGTAGGGATTACTTAAATAAATAAGTAAATTTAAAAAAAAAGAAATGTAAATTTTAAAGGACTACCGCTTTATGAAATTAAGAAACCCATGGATCCAGAAATACTCTTGGAATTAAGATGCATACATAATTCATAATTGTTTTAAAAAGTGAAATAATTGGGGGCACCTGGGTGGTTCAGTCTGTTGGGCATCTGGGTCATGATCTCGGGGTCCTGGGATCGAGCCCCATGTGGGGCTCCCTGCTCAGCAGGGAGTCTGCTTCTCCCTCTCCCTCTTTCAGATAAATAAATAAAATCTTTAAACATAAATAAATAAATAAAATAAAAATAAAAAGTGCAATAATCGGGGCACCTGGGTGGCTTAGTCAGTTAAGTATCTGCCTTCAGCTCAGATCATGATGCCAGGGTCCTGGGATCGAGCCCCGCATTGGGCTCCTTGCTCAGCGGGGAGCCTGCTTCTCCCTCTCCCTCTGCCTGCTGCTCCCCCCTGCTTGTGCTCTTTCTCTCTGTGTCAAATAAATAAATAAAATCTTTTAAAAAAATTTTAAATAAATATATAAATAATAAAAAGTGCAATAATCTACCAATGTAAATAAAAACTATAATTATAAAAATTTATAATTTTTTATATGTACAGATTAAAGTACCAAATTTTGGTGAAGCTAATTTGAATTTAAATAAGAACTATTATTAATTAAATTTTTAAAATATCTGAGCCTTAGGGCACCTGAGTAACTCAGTCAGTTAAGCGTCCGACTCTTGATTTCGGCTCAGGTCATGATATTGGGGTCGTGAGATCCAGTCCTCCATTAGGCTTCAGCAGGGAGTCTGCTTCTCTCCTTCTCCCTCTACCCCTCCCCCCACTTGCACTCTCTCTATAAAATAAGTTAATAAATCTTTATAAAATATCTGAGCCTCAGAAGAACTACTTTCTAAGTAAACCTGTGTCCTGGGCACCTGGGTGGCTCAGTTGGTTGAGCGTCTGCCTTCGGCTTGGGTCATGGTCCCAGGGTCCTGGGATCGAGTCCCACATTGGGCTCTCTGCTCAGTGGGGAGTCTGCTTCTCCTTCTGCCCCTCCCCCATCTTGTGCTCTCTCTCTCTCTCTCACTCTGTCTCTCAAAAAAAAAAAAAAGTCTTAAGTAAACCTGTGTTCTATAATGGCATTGAACCTTTTGGTTAGGGAGTCCTGTTTGAGTGCATTGTGTATAAAATGAAATAGAAACCTTTAATCAAAGAATTTAAGACATGGAGTGCCCCCCAGAATTCAGCTACCAAAGGTTTTAGCAACTTGTAATTATTGAATACAAAATTTGCAAGCGCTTGCTCCCTTTCTCTCAAAAAAAAAAAAAGAAAAAGAAAAACATCTATTTAAGTCCTCTGCTCATTTTTTAATCGGATTGTTTGTTTCTTTGGTGTTGAATTGTATGAGCTCTTTATACATATTGGATATTAACCCTTTATCCGGTATGTCATTTATAAATATCTTCCTTCATTCAGTAGATTGCCTGTTTGTTTTGTTGGTGGTTTCCTTCACTGTGTAAAAGCTTTTTATTTTGGTGTAGTCCCAATTGTGTATTTTTGCTTTTCTTGCCCTTGCCTGAGGAGACAGATCCAAAAACATGTTGCTAATAAGAC
>NC_138373.1:91442507-91461341 GCF_054177405.1 Leptonychotes weddellii
TATATTCTTGCTTCCTTTCTGATAGAATAAGTGACAATATAAGCATGAGTTTATTTCTCTCTTCTCTTCAATTGATCTATATACCTATTTCTGTTTTAATTACTGTAGCTTTGTAGTATAGTTTGAAATCTGGAGTGCAGTACCTCCAGCTTTATTCTTCTTTCTCAACATTGCTTCGACTATTTGGGGTCTTTTGTGGTTCCATCAGATTCTAGTGTTATTTGTTTTAGTTTTGTGAAAAATGCTCTTTGTATTTTGATAGGGATTGCATTAAATCTGTAGATTGCTTTGGGTAGTATGGACATTTTAACATTAATTCTTCTAATCCATGAGCATGAAATATCTTTCCATTTATTTGTGTCTTCAATTTCTTTCATCGTTTTATAGTTTTCAGAATACAGGTCTTTCACCTCCTTCTTTAAGTTTATTCCTAGGTATGTTATTCCTTTGGATGCAATTGTAAATGAGGTTGTTTTCTTAATTTCTCTTTCTGCTTGTTCATTATTAGTGTATAGATACACAACAGATTTCTATAATTTACAAAATTTCTAATTTTGTATCCTACAACTTACTGAATTTATTTATTCTAGTAGTTTTTTGGTGGAGTCTTTAGGGTTTTCTATGCATAGTATCATGTCATCTGCAAATAGTGACAGTCTTACTTCTCTCTTACCAATTTGGATGTCTTTTATTTATTTATTTTTAAAGATTTTATTTACTTGACAGAGAGAGACACAGCAAGAGAGGGAACACAAGCAGGGGGAGTGGGAGAGGGAGAAGCAGGCTTCCCACTGAGCAGGGAGCCGGATGTGGGGCTCGATCCCAGGACCCTGGGACCCTGACCTGAGCTGAAGGCAGACACTTAACAACTGAGCCACCCAGCCACCCCTTCTTTTTCTTTTCTGATTGCTGTAGCTCATACATCTAGTATTATGTTGAATAAAAGTGAGAATCCTTGATTTGTTCCTGATCTTACAGAAGACTTTCAGCTTTTCAGTTGAGTATGATGTTAGCTGTGGATTTGTCATATGTGGCCTTTGTTATGTTGATGTATGTTCCCTCCATACCCACTTTGTTGAGAGTTTTTATCATGAATGGATGTTGAATTTGTCAAATACTTTTTTTCCACCTGTTAAGACAATCATATGATTTTTATCTTTTATTCTGTTAATGTGAAGTATCACTGATTGATTTGCAGATATTGAACCATTCTTGCTCCTCTGGAATAAATCTTACTTGATCATAGTGAATGATCCTTTTAAAATATTACGGAATTCAGCTTGCTAGTATTTTGTTCAGGCTTTTTGCATCTATGTTCCTCAGGAATATTGGCCTATAATTTTCTTTTTCGTAGTGTCTTTGGTTTTGGTATCAAGTAATCAATTACCTCATAGAACAAATTTGGAAGCCTTCCTTCCTGTTCAATTTTGGATAGTTTGAGAAGGATAGGTATTAATCCTTCTTTAAATGTTTTGTAGGATTCACCTGTGAAGCCATCTGGTCCTGGATTTTTGTTTGTTGGGAGTTTTATGATTACTGATTAAATTTCATTACCAGTAATCTGTCCAGCTTTTCTATTTCTTCCTGAATTGGTCTTGGAAGATTGTACGTTTCTAGGAATTTATTAATTTCTTCTAGGTTTTCCAATTTGTGGACATAATATTTTTCATGATAATCTCTTATAATCCTTTGTATTTCTGTGGTGTTGGTTGTAACTTCTTTTTCATTTCTGATTTATTTACTTGAGTCCTCTTTTTCTTTCTTGATAAGTCTAGCTAAAGGCTTATCAATTTTACTAATCTTTTCAGAGAACAAGCTCCTAGTTGTATTGATCTTTTCAATTGCTTTTTCACTCTCTATTTCACTTATTTCCACTGTGATCTTTATTATTTCCTTCCTTCTACTAATTTTGAGCTTTACTTGTTCTTTTTCTAGTTCCTTTAGGTATAAGGTTAGATTTTTTTTATTTGAGATTTTTTTCTTGTTTTTTTGAGGTAGGCCTGTATTACTACAAATTTCCTTTTTAGAACTACTTTTGCTGTGTCCCAAAGATTTGGGGACATTGTGTTTCCATTTTCATTTGTCTCAAGGTATTTTTTTTATTTCATCTTTGATTTCTTCATTGACCCATTGGTTGTTTATTAGCATGATGTTTAGCCTCTACATGTTTTTGTTTTTTCCTTGTTATTGATTTCTAGTTTCATATTGTTGTGATCAGAAAAGATGCTTGATATGATTTCATCCTTCTTAAATTTATTGAGACATGTTTTATGGCCTGATCTATTCTGAAGAATGTTCCATGTGCATTTGAAAAGAGTGTGTATTCCACTTTTTAGATGGATTATTCTGCATGAATCAGACCATCTGGTCTAACATGTCATTCAAAGCCAGTGTTTCCTATTGATTTTCTGTCTGTATGATCTATCCATTGATGTAAGTGGGGTGTTAAAGTTCTCTATTTTTATTGTACTATTGTCAGTTTCTCCCTTTATGTCTAGTCACATTTGCTATATATATTTAGGTGCTCCTTTGTTGGGGGTATAAATATTTACAATCGTTATATTCTCTAGTTGGATTGATCCTTTTATCATTGTGTAATATCCTTTTTTGTCTCTTATTATAGTCTTTGTCTTAAAGTATTTTCTCTGATATAAGTGTTATTACTCCACCTTTATTTTTGTTTCCATTTACATGGAATGCCTTTTTCTATCTCTTCACTTGCAGTCTGTGTGTGTCTTTAGGTCTGAAGTCAGTGTCTTGTAGGCAGCATTTGAATGTGTCTTGTTTTATTATCCATTCAGTTATCCTACATCTTTTGAATTAAGCCTTGAGTCCATTTACATTTAAAGGAATTAATACCTGCTCTTCTTCTTTGATAGGTATGTACTTACTGCCATTTTGTTCATTATTTTTGGTTGTTTTTGTAGTTCTCTCTTGTTGTTTTCTCTCACTCTCTTCCCTTGTGATTTGATGACTTTCTTTAGTGTTATGTTTACATTCCTCTCTCTTTATTTTTTGTGTATCTATTATAGTTTTTTTGGTTTTTGGTTACGATGAGGTTCATATGTAACACCCTATGCCTATAGCAGTCTATTTTAAGTTGATGGTTGCTTAAGTTTGAACATATTCTAAAAGCACTATGTTTTTATTCTCTCCCCCCCATCCTGCCCCACAATTTATGTATTTGACATCATATTGTAAGCATGTGAGGTAATGGAAGTGTTAAATAACCTGATTGTGGTAATCATTTTACAAAGCATGTGTATGTCAAATCAGCACATTGTACATTTTAAATATAAATTTTATATATCAATCATACCTCAATAAAGGTGAAAAAAAGAAATTAAAGTATGTGAATATGTACCTAAAATAATTATTTTTCTATATTATTTTTTAATATTTGTATAATCAACATAAAGGTTTTAAATTTCACCTTAATATATGCACATATATCTTGTTTTTATTTTCTTAGAATATTATTTTTAATATGGTCTTGCAGTTAAATCATCGTATAGATCCAGCAAAATAATGAAACCAATTTGTTGATCAATGAACAAATATATCAAAAATTCTAGAATTACGATTACTTTTGGTACCTCCTTTTGATCCAAAATTTTACCATTTGGAAGATAATCATATGGTAATCCTCCCTACTCATAGATTTGTGCTCTGGGATTTTGCCTAACTGGCTCTCCACTCTATCTGGCTAAGGATAAAGCACCAGAAATAGCACAAACAAATACATCACAAGTTATTAAAAGAAGATGTCTTACAAGGGAGGTGCAGGGAGGATGAGCACAGAGGGAAAAAGAGCAGGAGCAGAACCTTATTGCAGTATAAACTTAAAGAATTTCAAGAGACCCTATTCCCCAGGTCATTCTTAAGCCACAATAGTGTGCCAGGCTAAATCAGAGTCTATTCCACTTCTGAGTGAATCTGAATGTTCTGTCTTTCCTCAATTTTATTAAAAATCACTTTTTCATTTTTGAAACTATCTTGTGACTTTTACAAACTAATTGTCATTTAAAAATATGAGCATAAACAGTGTGCTATCAAGTAGGTATCCTGCAGGATAGTCCAGGGGTACACCATGGGGGCTGATTAATTAGAAAGACTATAGTATAGAAGTAGCCATCACAAAGCTTGAGTTATCTTTTTTTTTTTTAAGATTTATTTATTTTAGAGAAAGAAGAGAGCAGGGGAGGGGCAGAAAGAGAGGGAGAGAGAATCTTTAAGCAGAATCTGCACTGAGCATGGATCCTAACTCAGGGCTCAATCCCACGACCCTGAGATCACGACCTGAGCCGAAACTAAGAGTCCAATGTTCAACCCATTGTGCCACCCAGGCACCCCAGCTTGAGTTATCTTTACTTCTGAAACGCCAGAAGCTTTACAAATTATCAAAATGAATATTAGAAATGGGTGTTTATGGATGAAATTAGCGATATTCAAAAGTGTGGATTGGCTGAAAGATTTTAGAAATGCTTCCATTCTTGCACGAACAGGGTCCAAGAATTCAGAGTTCTGGAAACCTATAGCCCGAAGGATGGCATCCAGATCTTGACCCCTAAACGACTTGAATCCTGTCACGGGCTTGCAGTATTTGGAGTCAGTCTCTAAGGCTGACTCATCCTGATGAACTGAGTGAGCATGTTAGGCTAGGTGTGTTCCAAGAGCCTAAAGGGACAGATAGCAGGTCTTTGTTGAACCTACAGAGCAGGGCTTCTGTATTGTTTTGTATCTGTTAGCAAATGAAGGTCTGTGTGCTGCAGACCTGCTTTCATTGTAACCTGGAAGGGAGTGTGCAGGTGAATGGCTAACCCTTACCCACCTCTAACTTTGAGAGATGGCTACTTCTGCCAAAAACAACTGCGTACTTGGGCACGACCTGTCCCTCAGTCTGGTCCTGAGGTAGTTTTTTCGAATGTTGGTGAGGTTGGTGGGGTCTGGAGCTGACGGCCAAGAAAGAATTCTTGAGACATCTGTGGTGCAAAAAGGTAGTTTTACTAAAGCCCGGGGACAGGAACCCTGGGCAAAAAGAGCAGCTGCTGAGGCTCAGCCTCCTGGGCTCCCTGCTGCCCGGGGATCGCATGGGCAACTGATTGTCTTCCTTGGGGCTGGGGGAGATAAAGATAGGGGAAGTTCCAAAAGGACTTTCATATGCTAAAGACGACTCCCCAGAGGCCTTGCTATTGTTAAACCCAGGTTGTTTTTCCCTCTAGTGAGGCATTAACATTAAAACAATTGGGAGCTTCCTCGGGTGCCTGGGTGGCTCAGTTGGTTAAGCGACTGCCTTCGGCTCAGGTCATGATCCTGGAGTCCCAGGATCAAGTCCCGCATTGGGCTCCCTGCTCAGCAGGGAGTCTGCTTCTCCCTCTGACCCTTCCCCCTCTCATGTGCTCTCTTTCATTCTCTCTCTCAAATAAATAAATAAAATCTTAAAAAAAAAAACAATTGGGAGCTTCCTGGAGGAAGGTTATACTCTGCCTGCCTCAAGTGTTTGTCAATGGGCTTTGGGTTATAAGGACATTTGATTTGATCTACATTTCCTTTTGCCTTTGTTTCCCACTTCAGTCCCATTTCATTTTTCCTGGTCTCCAGGATCTAGACCAGGGGTTCTCAGAGTGCAGTCTCTAAGGTAGCAGCGCCAGCATCATCTAGGAACTTGCTGGAAATGCAAACTCTCAAGACCCTCCTTGAAACTGCCAAATCAGAAGCCCTACCATTGTTTTAACAAGTTTTTCACGTGATCCTTATGTATGAATGTTTGAGAAGCACTGGACCAGATCACATTTGCCATCCATCTTTTCTTGATTGCCCTCTTTTGCTACTTCATTTACTCGGTCAATTGTGCCTTATCTGAAACTCTTTACATTGTTTATTTCTTAGTATTGTGTTCTGTAAAAGACTCCATAAATCAAGACCCAGGTGTAACTTTTATTTTTTTATTTTTTTTTAAAGATTTTATTTATTTATTTGACAGAGAGAGACACAGCGAGAGAGGGAACACAAGCAGGGGGAGTGGGAGAGGGAGAAGCAGGCTCTCCCCTGAGCAGGGAGCCCGATGTGGGGCTTGATCCCAGGACCCTGGGATCACAACCTGAGCCGAAGGTAGAGGGTTAACTGATTGAGCCACCCAGGAGCCCTGAGGTGTAACTTTTAATCAGAATTCCTCACTAATCAAGTGTCTAGAAAAACTCTGTGTATTAAGTTGATTTTATAAACAACATGGTTTCAGAAATTCATATTCCTCTGTGATGAAGCAGCAATAGTGCAATGATTATCAAACTCTGTTCTTTGGAACCCTAGGCATTTCTTTGAGTGCCTTACTGGGACACCTGGAAAGTTGGGAAAGGAGGAATAAAGCTTTCTATCTTTGCCTTTGAAAATAGCCAACATTTGGGGGCACCTGGGTGGCTTATTTGGTTAAGCAGCTGACTCTTGATTTTGGGGGCTCAGGTCAGGATCTCAGGGCCATGGAATCGAACCTCAGGGTCGTGTCAGGCTCCACACACACTCAGTGGGGAGTCTGCTTGAGCTTCTCTCCCTCTCCCTTTGCCCCTCCCCCCACTCACTCAAGCACACACGCACATGCTCTCTCTCTCTCTCTCAAAGAAATGAATAAAATCTTAAAAAAAAAAAAAGATTTGGGGCACCTGGGTGACTCCGTTAAGTATCCGAGTCTTGGTTTTGTCTCAAGTCATGATCTCATGGGTCAAGAGATCGAGCCCTGCCTCAGGCTGTATGCTAAGCGGGGAATCTGCATGAGAGTCTCTCCCTCTGCCCCTCCCCCAACTTGCATGTGCATGTGTATGTGCTCTCTCTCTCTTAAATAAATAAATAAATCTTTAAAATAAAAAAGCCAACATTTATTTTTTTTAAAAAGCCATCATTTGTTAAGCACTATGAGCCAAGCTTAGTTCTGAGTGCTTCACATGCTAAGGGAATCATGGAGGAGTGTTCTATTCATCCTTTTTATCAGAGAAGTTGTGCCTTCCTCTGTTTTATTTACCAGGCTCCTCCTTTGAGGAGAAAGGATTGAAGCTAAAGAGAAAGCAACCTGCACCCTTTACTCACTAAGCTCCCAGTATCCAAGCCTTTCTCTAGTCCTGGAGTACACAGGTTCTTTCCTATCCTGAGATTTTGCATGCTTTTCCCTTTTCCTGAAGCTTCTCCTTCAACCAACCATAGCAGACTTTCTCATTTAGTTTTCTCCTTGAATGTCATCTCTTCTAAGAGACCTTTCTTAACCACCTGACTGTTTTAGACAGTCCTTTTTATGCTCTCTAAAAGTAGCTTGTTGTTTTTTTTATATAGCATTTTTTGGAATTTGTTAAGACCTATTTTCCTTGTTCAGTTTTTGTGGTTTGTTTCCCCACTGGACTGTAAGTGTGGCAAGGGCTGGGACCTTATCTTTTTCCTTTTGTCTTCCCAGAACCGAGTAGTGTCTGGCACAAAGCTGGTGCTTAATCAATATTTGGTGACCAGTGACTGAAGTGTAACGACACACTGTGAGTTCTCATTGAGGGTCTTTCATTAAATGAAAAAACTTCATCCTTAAATGAAGGTTGGATGGGATGCTCTGTGAGAGGATTTTTGCTTCAGCATCATCTGGCTCAAAATTAACTTTTAATTTTAAAACCTGTTTATGCTTCTGGTGGGCAGGTGCTTTGTAATTTACCTTAATTGCTCTTCGTGTATGGGAAAAACTTATATTAATATCTCAAGTGAACACCTTTTAGATGGGTTAAAATAAATACAAAATGGAGACCAGACATGAAAATCCCCTGAACAGACAGAACAAGTTAAACCACATAAGCAAAACCTAATGTAACTTATTTTGCAACATAAGCAAAACAGTTTGGATTGTTTCTTGTAAATGCCTCTGAAAATCATAAATAAAACCTAAATTGTTTTCCAAAAATGGCATAAGAAGATGACTTTTAACCAATTCCCTGTCTTTTGGAAAACCCCAATGCTGTGACCAATCATAAAGATGAAATAGCTTCCGTGTTTTTAGTATATTAGCTGCCTCTAGGCTTCAAGTCACTGTTGGTTTGAAGACTCCCAGTTTGCAAACTGTTCTTCAATGCACAATAAACTCTTACTAAATAAAATTTGTTGACCTGATTTTATTTCTAACAGTTTCTGGATTTTGACAGGAGCCACCTGCCAACTTTACTTTGGATTGGCCATAAATATTGGAATCTGAATTCTGCACAGTCATGCTGCACAAAGCATTCATTGTAAAGAGAAATTTAGAAAAACTTTGATTTGGGCTAAAAAAAAAAGGGAGGAGTGTTGGAAATGATGTGTATAGCTTATTTAAAATGAATTCAGATTTACTTATTGTCTTATAAAATTATGTATTTATTAATCCAGTCAAAAATGGGCAGAGGATCTGAATAGATATTATTCTAGAGAAGACATAGAAATGGCCAACAGGTACACAAAAAGGTACTCAACATCACTAATCATCAGGGAAATGCAAATCAAAAGCACAATGATATCACCTCATGCTTGTTATGATGGCTATCGAAAAGAAGACAAGAGATGACAAGGGTTGGCAAGGATGTGAAGAAAAGGGAACACTTGTGCCCTGTTAATGGGAATGTAAAATTGGTGGACACACTATGGGAAACAGTATAAAGGTTCTTCAAAAAATTAGAAATAGAACTACCATATGATCCAACAATCCCATTTCTGAGCATATATTCAAAGGAAAAGAAAACAGAATACCAAAGAGATATCTGCACTCCCATGTTCATTACAGCACTGTTCACAATAGCCAAAATATGAAACAACCTAAGTGTGCACCAACAGACGAACGGATAAAGAAGATGGTATATACATACAATGGAATATTATTCAGCCATGAGAAAGAAGGCAATCCTGACATTTGTGACAACATGGATGGAGCTTGAGGGCATTATGCTAAGTGAAATAAACCAGATAGAGAAAGACAAATACTGCATGGTATCACTTATATATGGAATCTTTTTTTTTAAGTGGTCTCCATGTCCAACGTGGAGCCCAATACAGGGCTTGAACTTATGACCCTGAGATCAAGACCTGAGCTGAGATTGAGAGTTGGATACTTAACCAACTGAGCCACCCAGGTGCCCCACTTATATATGGAATCTTAAAAAAAAAGTCAAACTCAGAAGAAGAGTAGAAAAGTGGCTGCCACTGGCTGGGGAGTGGGAGAAATAAAGGTTGGTAAAAGGTACAAACTTTCAGCTATAAGATGAATAAGGTCTGAGGATCTAATGTAAAATATTATGACTATGGTCGATAACACTGTATTATATAATTGTAATTTGCCAAGGGAGTAGAACTTAAATGTTCTCACTAAGAATGTATGTATGAGGATGGATGTGTTAATTAACTAGGTGGTGGGAATCCTTTCACAATTAAAAAATAATAATAGTGCAATGAATTAAAATTGTATCTACTGAACAATGAAAAATGGCAAAAACATTCCCAGACTTTCACTAGGACTTTCATTTTGTAGAATTTTGTCTTGGAATTCAGGGTTAAGAAAATTCTTTTTTTTAATTCTGCCTTATTGAGGCATAACTAGAAATTTTATTTGAAAAATTTTAAGTTTCAAACCACTTGTAGTTTTGTTTTGCTTTCTCTTTGGGTGTTTTAATAAGCTGTAGATAAAATTTCTATCAGTCATGGGGCACCTGGGTGGCTCAGTCAGTTAAGTGTGTGATTCTTGGATTTGGTTCAGGTCGTGATCTCATGGTTCCTGGGGTCAAGCCCCCTCATAGGGTTGCATTCTTAGCAGGGAGTCTGCTTGAAGAGTCTCGCCCTCTGCCTCTCCCCCTGCTCGTGCATGCTCTCTTTCTCTCAAATAAATAAATCTTTAAACAAAAAATTTCCTTCAGTCATCAGTAAGCTACAGATACAGAAACTCACTATTCAGAAGACTCCTGGTAGTTACCATCCTCCAGCCCCACTTAAATAACTGCTGTATGATTAGTGGCATCAAACTCAAATTAGTGGATTCGGGGTCCCCCTGCAAGACACTTTGACTCCAGGTAAATTGAAGAAGAATGGAAAAGAATGTCAGCTACAGTCACCACTGTTTGCTGTGTTCCAGACCATCCAGTATGCAGACTCTTAAGTAAAGTGTAATGAAAACATATCCACACCTGAGTACGGTGCACACACCTCTCTGTCAGCAGGCATGGAGTTAGCAGGGAGAACCCAGGTTGGGAAATTTGAAGACCAAGGTTCTTGCTCTAAATCTATCACTAAGTTCAAGTAAATGTGTGTGTGACTTCAAGTAAATCATTTCATGTCAATGGCATTAACTTTTTCTCATTTGTAAAAATGATGGAGCTTGATTTAAGATGTTCTCTATCATCCCTTGAGATTATTTTTGTTTGTCCTTATCTATCTATTGACATGATTTAAAAAAAAAAAAAATTATCTGCCCAGTTTGCTCCTTACTGGCCTACCAGAAGCGAGTGAAAGAGGCTGCTTGCCAAGAGGTTAGAGAAACCAGAGGATGGTGGTAATGCAATGAGTTTTGGGTTTCAAATGCCAAACTTGGGACAGCTGAAAATTCCTCGAGTGATTTGGACTACCAGTAATATCCGTTGGCAGGTGAATTGGAAGAATGGGACCAGATCTCAAATCCTAGCCTATTGATGTCTAAGACATTTAGTATTAATTGACACCTTTTCCCTTTCTTTCAAGTACTCCTGGGGACTTCCTAGAACAGTTCTCAAAGGAATGCACCTTACATTATGACCTAGGACACATATACATACCTACCTACATACATACCTACCTGACTGAACTAATACTTAGCCTCACATCACCTAATGCATTGTTTATTTTCTACTCTATTGTGTACGTTTTTGTTTTTTAATTCTTGGCATCCAACAGCAATTTAAAAGCATTGTCTTGGGGTAGAGGGAATATGGCTAGCAGCTGATTCCTCCTTGGATCCGTGTTGTAGATTTTAGAACAGATGTTTGTTATTCACTCCCAAGCTTTCTAGGCAATGTGCCAGTGGGACTGTCCTGCTGTTGATCTTTGAGTTGATGGCCCATCTGTCTTGGATCTTGATGAGAGTGGAGCTAGAAGTGGGGGATGCTGGGAGAAAGCTCATTAAACATGGCCTTGTTCTAGGATTTAGAATGTGGTGGGTCTGCACTGAATCACTCTGTCAGACAGGTGGTTCTTTAAAAGAAATTTGGCTCTATGATTAAAAAATGTCTAAAAAAAAAAAATTTAGAAATGTAGTCATCTTCTTCTGTCCATCAGTAAGTAATCTGTTACTGAAAACCAGTTGTTCTGCATGCAAATGCTAATCTGCTATTTCTCGTTTAAGTAGGAAAACTTACATTATGTCAACCCTAAGCCCTCAACCAATTTCTTAAACAGGCAACTGCAGTGTGGTAATCTGCCTATATATAATGTTTAAAAATCCAAACTATTTTGTTAGGTGTGAAATGCTTAAAATATTGTTTCTCTGTCACCAAATAATTAATATAATCAGTAACACACAGCAGATTTTGTACAGTCAAAGGCTGCTGACCAAGATGGTTTCCTGTTCTCTTCAGCTTGACTTCAGTTAAAAAGACTTCTTCCTGACTCTAGGCCCCTGAGCTCCCTTTACTTAGAATATTTACTTTAGAAAACTTAAAATTCTTTCTTTACCCTTTTGAGATGTAAATTTGTTAAAAAGCCTCTTGTCAGTTTTACAACCCAGGGAAGTCTCAAGAACCTGGGGACCATCTCTTTGAAATTTATTCAGCAAAGGAGCTAGCATCCCTCTCGGTCAGCATCCACAGGAGGGAAGGAGCCAACTCCAAGTTTCCTTGCTCCAAGTTACAAAACTATTTCATGTTGTAAAGATAAGAGAAATTTATTTTTTCTTTGGGTAAAGTCAGTTAGCAAATACAGATGGCCTGTGACGTCCCGCTGACATCCTCCACCAGCTCACCCCAGCCTTTGAAAAGCCCTGGTCCCTCTGCTGCTGTGGAGTGGAGTTCAGACTTTGTGCTGGCCTCTCTCCTATTGCAGTAGCCTCGGATAAAGTCTCCTCCACCAGTTTAACTTGGTCCAGTGCAGTTTTTGCTGTAACACCCCCAATGGACCCATACTGTCTCCGTTTTCTGGACAATCGATTCCACAATTTTCAAAAATTTGAACAAAGACTCTATTTACTTCCTAGGGCTGCTATAACAAAGCGTCATAAATTGGAAGGCTTAGAGAACCCCAGAAGTTTATCCTTTCACAAATCTGGAGGCCAGAAGACCCAAATCAAAGGGGTTAACAGAGCCATACTCTTTCCAAAGGCTCTAAGAAAGAATCTATTCCATACTTTTCTCTTAGCTTCTGGAGTTGCCAATAATCTTGGTGTTCCTTGACTTGCTGAGGCATCATTCCAATTACTGTTTACATTGTCACATGACATTATCCCTGTGCATGTCATCTCGGTGTCTTTTCTTATAAAGATACCAGTCATATTGGATCAAGGGCCCATACTACTTGAGTATGACCTCATTAATGGACATTTTAATTACATCTGCAAAGACCCTATTTCCAAATAAGGTCATACTCACAAGTACAAGGGATTAGGACTTCAATATATTTGGGGGGCGGGGCACAGAATGCAACCCACAACTAACTCTGAAGAAACATCAATAGTATTTAGAATGAAAGACTTCTTTCTATTTCACTTTGTTAAAAATATTGTATTATGGGGGTGCCTGGGTGGCTCAGTTGGTTAAGCTACTGCCTCAGCTCAGGTCATGATCCTGGAGTCCCGGGATTGAGTTCCGCATCAGGCTCCCTGCTCAGCAGGGAGTCTGCTTCTCCCTCTGACTCTCACCCCTCTCATTCTCTCTGTCATTCTCTCTCTCTCAAAAATAAAATTAAAAAAAAATATATTGTATTATGTTTAAGAGGTAATTGAAGGTTTTCTATATAAATATTGGCTGTAAATACTATATTGAGAGATACATATGTTCTATGAAGCTTGGGTTTTGACATAGGCAGGCCAGGTCTGAGAACCCAGAGGGGGGTCCTGCAGAACCAGCCAAGGGGGTCCTTGGCTTTGTGTGGGATAGAAATCAAATGCAAGCCAAGAGGAAGTGAGAACAGAGTTTATTAAATAGTGTAAGTGATAGAGTATAGCAGATGGAGGGTCTGAGAGACAGAAAAGTGAGTCTTCCTGTCGCTTGGGATGAGGGGTTTATATTGGAAAGGGGCCAGGGTATGAGTTCCTTCAGGAATCTAGGATGGGGTGTAGCCAAAGGTGAGTGTCAGGTCAGCATTAGATGTTATTCCCTAAATCACCAAAGGTAGGGGATATTGACGCCAGTGTCCACCAAGGTTTGTTCTAAGTGAATGTCCTAAAACACATTTGGGATCCAGTTCTTTTTAGATGTCATCAGGTGTTTGGGGGCCTAGGACGAAACTCAGAAAGTGATTAACTTTTTTCTTCCCCCTTGGAGTGGGAACATAGCTTCTTTGGTTTACTCAAATACGAAGTATAGAACATGAGTAAATGGGACTTAGAGAAACAGCAGAAATAGAGCCTTTCTAAAATGGAGTCCCTTCAGTTTCCTTATCTTAGTATTAAAAATGAAGAGGCATTTATCTCCTTTGGGAGAAGATTTATCTAGGAGACATTGTGCAGAGTAAAGAGTAATCTGTCTGCCAGATGGCAGGCTTAGGTTTGGTAAGGGTGAAGCTTTTTTAAGGAGGAATCGGTGGTTGTGTCAAAGTCAAAACCAGACAAGTAAGAAGATTGCTTTTCTTTGGGCTATTGTGTTAAGGAGAACAACCTAGATCCAAAGATCAGGGTACATCTGCAGGGAGGTTTTGCCTTAGATTTACGTAGGGAGGGGTAAACAGACTATGGGTGGGATGATTTAGAGTTTGGTTGTTTTGTAAGTCAGGTAACTGAACAGGAAATATTTTTCTCTATGGTTAGCCAGCTTCAGGGGAACAAATAGTTTTAATCTTAGCTTATCAATTATATCAAAGAATGGGAAGTTGGAGGATCTATGTCTGCTCTTGTCATCAGGTTCTGAAAAGGGGGGAAAAAGGTCTGCATTTGGCCTGGTCACAGGCAAACAGAGGAATCATCTGTGAGAATTCTGGGAGTCATCGAAAGAGTGGACAGTGAGGTTTATATAAGTCAAATGGGGAAGGGCGACTCTGAGTAAGCCCTTTCCTAGAACACAAAGGAATTGGGGGAGACTTGGGGAAAACAAAAGGGTCAGGGAGGTGTTCTTTACCATACTGCTTTCCAGAAGCACAGGACTCAGGTACACTACAACGTTGTCAACAGTCACGAGGAAGGGCCTGTGTCAGGCTGAGTGCCTGTTGTCACTGCTTGCCATTAACTGTTTACACTTAATCTTTTAGAAAAGGTTTATCCCTGCAAAACGGATCCCACAGTCATGGGACACTGCTGCCACCAAGTGGTGGTACCCATTTAGCTACTGCCAAACCTCAGACTTGAAAAGTAATGACATCTTTTTCTCAGACTCCAGTGGGCTCTGTGTACCCCAGGGGAATGCAAGAAAAACCACTGAGATGCAGGAAGAAAGAAAGAAAAAAAAAAGAAGAATTTCTGCTTCATTTTATTTTTATGAAAAAAGCAAGAATTCAAACTCAGTACTGATATTTAAAATACCAGTCTACACTGGGTTTGTCACCCTGAATTTATGTCACATGTTACCTTTTCAGGGAAGAATAGAAGCTTCACATAGTGGTAACTTGCTTCTCTGAACCCCTTCAGAGTGTAGTAACTTATTGCAGATTGTGAGTGTCTGATTAAGTGCAGATAATATCAGGTTCAATTAAACTTGTCCTTACACATGGACAAGTGGCTTTAAAAGACTCCTACCGAGAAGCGGCTGGTTTGAAAAATAACTAATATGCACTGCATGTACCAGCAAACAGGAATCCACAGAAGCCCTGATAAATATTCCTCCGGTAGTGGATCTTCATCAGCTACTTGGCAAGGAAAAACCAACAAGAATCTAGCACATTTTACAAGAAATGGGTCAAAAATTCAAAATTATCAACTCTGTTTGAAATATGGATTTACTTTAACTATTGTTAATATGAACGTCACCCTAATTGCAGTGTATGGAGAGGTTTCATGAGATACCTGTTTTGGCTCTTACAGCCACCTGTCCACCAAGATTTGAAATAAACTTAAGTTTAGAACCAGGTATTTACACCTCTATCTTACGGTGTTGACCCACCTCTTCAAAATTTGAGGAAATGCAGTGTGCACAACCACTAGCACTTTGCCTGTAATAGTGGAAAAAACCTGTGACTGTTTGCAGCCTTATGATATATGTTCAAGTATAATTTTCAAAAAGGTAAAATTATGACTCTCTGGCAAATATAAAATGGACACGTTTCAAAGATTTTACTTAACTCATCCAGTAATGAAGGAACCAGTCGAGATGTTAGAACCAATTCAAAGAGCATCTGAGAAGCAAGGACGCTTACAGGATAAGATGTAGGAGGTATAAAATGCCCAGTTGGCCATAAATCTTTGGAATTATCTGTTCCACTGACAAAGTTATTTGCATCTCTTCCAAACAAAAAGTTTCAAGTTAACAACTCCTAAAGAACAGATATTTAATTGAGTCAATTTGAAGAGCAAATTGGCTTTACTCAGCCATTCATAGATAGGCAGGCAGAGAGATGCTCTGAGAAATTATGCAAAATGGAAAGTTTTTGGAGGCAGGCGGGTGGGGCAAGGAAGCTAGTAGCAAAGGAAAAGAAGGGATTGTTTCAGGTGGTCTTATCATGAAGATGACCTCATTAGTGCTGATCAGAAATTTCCAGACTGATTGGTTTAAAATTCCACTTTTGGGGGGCACCTGGGTGGCTCAGTCGTTAAGCGTCTGCCTTCGGCTGAGGTCGTGATCCCAGGGCTCTGGGATCCAGCCCTGCATCGGGCTCTCTGCTCAGCAGGAAGCCTGCTTCTCCCTCTCCCATTCCCCCTGCTTGTGTTCCCTCTCTTGCTGTGTCTCTCTCTGTCAAATAAATAAAATCTTTAAAAAGACAAAAAATTTAAAAAAAAAAAAATTCCACTTTTGGGATAGACTCAAACTGCAACTAGGTTGCCAGTTAGGTGTTACAGGTTTGGTGGGCCTTAACACAAGTGACTCTGCTTTGGTCATGTTTCTTTTTTTAACGAAGTAATGTCCTAATTCTGGGACCTTTAATCGATGGTAAATGATGGGATAAACTTTACATTGCTGTGATCCTCTGGCCAAACTTAGCCCATGTATTTTATAAATAAAGTTTTACTGGCACTCAGCCAAGGTCATTCCTTATTGTCTATGACTGCTTTTGTGTTAAAGTGGAAGACCCGAGTACTCAAGCAAGAGTGCTAAAGCCCACGAAGCCGAACATATTTACTACCTAGACCTTTACAGATAAAAGTTTGTTGGCAACCTGTCCTCGTCAGTCCTCGGGTGGGCTTTGCTCTCACATGATACAGAAAGGATGTGCAACTCACCTTTTTTGCCTTATTTGCAAGCTTTGAATAATTTTCTTGGCAGCTACTTGAGAACCCTCAATACATAGTTTATCTGTTTCCGTCATCTTCAGATAGGTCTTTCGGTTCAAATTCCCTATGTTTTATTTTATTTTTCCCTTCAAAATGTTCCAGATATTTATTTTCACTTATGTTGCCTTATTAATTACAAGTAATTCAGAGGGCATTTATTTTTATCCTTCTAAATGAACTGCAACATTTCTTAAAGTATAAAATTTTGCATTTTAATTATTTATTTTATTATTTTTTAAGATTTTATTTATTTATTTGACAGAGAGAGAGCACAAACAGGGGAGTGGTAGGCAGAGGGAAAGGGAGAGGCAGGCTCCCTGTAGAGCAGGGGGAGCCCAGTGTGGGACTCGATCCCAGGACCCCGGGATCATGACCTGAGCTGGAGGCAGTTGCTTAACCAACTGAGCCACCCAGGCACCTGAATTTTGCATTTTTACTGTGCAGTTTAATTGACCACATCATGATATATATTGTTGTAGTTGTTAATTTCATTTTCTTGGAGTATAATGAGACTACCCATCTGCACACCCATGTCTTCATTTCAGTAACATTTTCTTTCATATTTGATACTGTCTTTAATACTTCACTTGGTATGCTTTCTTAAATTTACCCTAATCATCCCTAAGTATTCCATGGTCTACTTTTCATTTCTCTCATTTTTCCTTCCGTCACCTTATACATCTCTTTTGTAATCAATGTACTTTTCACAAGCCTCTTCCCCAGGTTATTGCTTTTTACAGTGTCACTTTTATTTGGGTAATCAAAATGTGTTCAGCAATAGCATTAACTTTTATCTTAATTTATATACTTAGCTCCACCAGCTCCTTTGTTTTCTTTTTGTCTCATGTTGTTTTCTTTACTCATTCTTAAGCAAATATTTGTGTCCATGTAGTCTTTAATGTTTTTTTTCTTTAATGTTTTAGATCACCAGTATATTGTGAAAGGGTATAACTCAGAAACAGCCAGATGGAAGAGATGCACAGGGCAAGGTATATGGGAAAGTGTGCAGAGCTGCCATGTTCTCTGAGTGTACCACTCTCCCTGAATCTCCACGTATTCACCAGCCTGGAAACTCCAAATTCCCTAAGTTTTAATCTAACTGATGTTTATCGAACACATATTATGTGTCAGACACTGCAATGAATAGAACCTAGCCCTGTCACTTTCACAGTTTAGTGAGGAAGTCAAATGTGTAACAGTAAAGAGGTTTTCTCTAAAAGGTCAAGTCTGAGTCAAGTCTGAGAAAGATGTCCTAGATATGTGATGCCTGAAGGCAGGGGGAATAAAAGAAATGAGATACAGTTAATGGTTGCTAGAGAACTTTGGGATGTCATTTATTTTAGAAAGCTACTTCATTGGGCCTTTTGAGTATGGGAAAGTAAAATTAAAGTCCTATTTGGGGGAGCTAAGATAGCAGCATAGTAGGAGGACCCGAGGCTCTCCTCATCCCTCAAACAAATCATTCTGAATACCCAAGAAATTGACCTGAGGACTGACAGGACAAACTGCACAACTAGAGGGAGAGAAGAGACCACATGGAGGAAGGTAGGAAGTGTGGAGATGTAGCTTGTAGAAGAAACAGATTGCGGGTGCTACTGAGGGAACGAACCCTGGTCACAGTGAAAGATGAGATAGAGTGGAGCACATAGGGATACACACAAGGAGAACACTTCCCCAAAGCCATTAGGCTAGGAAAATGAGAGGGGCTGATTTTTGTGACTTCTTGCGACCGTCTTAAAGGTTTGCGGGCTTGGCTGGGGTAGAGCTCTGAGAGTGTGGCCCTACTCCTGGTTACAAGGCAGGCAAGCAACCCCAGGGCAGAGGGCACAATCTGAGGATCACCTAACACACATGGGCAGAGACTGTTCACTCTTCTTGGAGTGCATATGTGAGAGGTTGCATTCACAGAGTCGCCTCTCTAGGGACAAATGCCGGAGTCCAGCTCCAGCCGGGGTGGGTCTCTTGTAGGAAAGGACGGCGTCAGCGAATGAGGAGACACAGACACAGGATCAGGTTGCAAGCATCTCCTCCCGACAGCCTCGGAGGAACTTTATTTATGTGTTAGGATATTTTTGTTTTTCCAAATCTTAGATCATTTTCTGGATTACAGCCATAGCCTTCTTTCATTTTTCCTTTGTAATGATTAACATGACCTTTATTGATTTCTGCTTATTGGCTTTCGCTAAAACTAAAAAACAGTATGCAAAGAGAAAGGTGCTAGACAGAGCGTGACCGTCTTGTTATTTTGTTCTATAGAA